>NW_010143053.1:69362-108610 GCF_000699245.1 Pterocles gutturalis
AATTTATTAAAAATGGATTTATCAGTGAATAAGAATTCATGATGTTTAAGGCAAAAGCAACCAGGGCACTTTGAGTAACAGCTTTAAGTGGATGATTAGCTAAGGGGATTCAACACTTAATAGCCAAAATAAATTACTATAATTATTTTATTACCTATGCTAACTGATTTCATTGTTTTTATTGAAATAACAGCTCCCTAAAGAATAGAATGTTGCTTCAAAGAATCCCAGCTGCAAGCTTCTGTGTTCTCTTGTGGCAATCAAAACCAACAACAAAAATAGCTGTCATTAATAATACTCTTAATAACTATGCTACAGCATCTTAGAAACACATTCCAGATTTGTCTGTACACCTGGACTTGAATATGAAGTTTTCTAGCCACTAGAGGGTTTTAGGTGGAATTAAAATAAATCTGTAAAGCACTTATTAAAATAAACATGAATATTTATGGAGAACAATGGAATGTTTTAAATAGATTTTTAATAAATGTGTGATTAGTTAAGGGGTCTGAGAGATCTTCTAATTTGACCTTAGAAGAATTATTTAAAAATCTGTATACTTTGCTTTCACTCTCACTGTGAAGTATCAAAAATATATACTCTATGTCAGAATGATTTTCAGAAAACCTTACTGAAACATACAGTGAATTTTTATGGAGTTCATCTACATCACTTTTAAGATCCTACCCAGGTCTGACTTTGAGTTAATCTGTATTCATATCAGCCTGTATTGCTGTTCAATACCTGCTGCATCTTCCTTTTTCCGACCTTTCCCCCTCTGCATGTTCCCATCTTACACCCTGCTATAATTTAGAACCTACTGGAAAAAGTCCAGTTAGCTGCTAGGATCTACCAATTGGACTCATCTTCATCATCTCCTCTTGCACCCTTAAAAAACTAGTAGGAGTGTACAAGAAAGAGTAGTGAAGGCTTAATTTGCAGGTGGTATTTTACTGATTTGCACCAGATGTGCTACAATCAGATAGATCCTCATGAAATGTGCATCTCCCCTCTCCATAGTGGTTACCCAGCTAAAACTGTGACTATGTAAGGCTCCATTATATCAAGGCCACGAGAGCTGAAGTTCTCTGTGTTATACAAAACAGAGCCAAATAATTCTGGGACTGAATCCAATAGTAAAAATGCACATCCTAAGGACACTGATCAACAGCATATTTTGACTGATCCGTCTATGTCCCCTGCTTTTTAATGCCTTAACAAACGCCTAATTCTCCTGCACAGCTGGGGAAACTAATTATCATTACAATTTTTGGTGCTGCTTTTTTGTTATTTTGTGTAAAATAATACACTAGTACCATACACAATTGGACACTGTGATTTTCTCATTTGTTACTTGTGGGGCTTCAAAAAAAACTTGGGGTCTAACAGCTAGTACCCTGAATGGAGCAAACAACTACCTATGGTACAGCTCATCACCACTTTGTCACAAGAGCTGAGACTTTGACTGAAAACAAGAAATGAAGTCTTGCAGAGTCACAGCAATAACACGAGCTACAGAAAGGCCCACAGAGCCACAGCCTTGCCATCGGTGAGGTCAAATGAGTGAGTCTCAGTCCACATTATGGAAACCATCTGATCACCTTAACAAAAAATATTGATACTAGAACACAGCTTGAACTCCACTTTGAGAGACTGCTCTCAATGTCCTGAGAAGTGGTATCTTCCCTGTGGTATCACAAGCCCAATGAACTGATTGTAAAAATCAGAACATATCTCCTTACTGCTGTAGAAACAAAAGAAAACAGATTGAGGAACCTTCAGCTAGTGTGCAAAATATTGGAGAATTTCCTCATATTATTTATTAGTGGTACCAGTGATCCTACAAACTGGTAAAAAAGGCTTAACATTATTCTTCTTTGATTTTGTTGAGTATTTTTGGTTTGTTTGTCAAGGAAAACAACTTTCTTGAAAGGAAAAGTAAAGTAATGGATGTAAAAACTTTCTAAAATTAAATGACACTGTCACTTGCCAGCAATACTGGCAAAGTTGCTGGCAATGCTGTTAAAAAGCCCCAGTGTCAATTAAATAAGAACTGGCATTAATGAAGACAAACTTAAAATTTAAAACTTCAAAATCAGGCATTAAACATGTTATGGCTTCCCAGTATCATTAAATCACATTCACTGTGTGTATCTTCTGACATTTTCAAAGTTAATATTTGGACATCTAACACTGATAATATAATCCTCCTAGGGTTTTGAAAAAATAGTATTTGCATTAGTAGTCATGTTGTAACTGAGCATGGAATAGTATGAAGAAAATTGGTGAAATTCTGTTTGGTATATGAAACATTTTTATCACTGACTTTGAACTATTACAATTATAATTTTGATGTTGCACTTATGCAAACACTGGGTCTTAATTTCCTCACTTTTGTGTTTAAAAATAATCTAAAATATCTGTACTGATCACACAGTGTATCTACTTGTATTACTGGTATTGGAAACTCCACAGTATCACAACAGCAGTAAATGGGTAGAAGGAGCAGCTGTGTTCAGAACCTGACACTGTATTTTCAGTAATCCAATACTTTGATTAGACACGGGAAAAGCTGACTGGCTTTCAGGCCACTAGTTCCTTCCTCCACTCTAATAAGAAAAGGGGTATTCAAAGTAAAACACAGATGATACATGACTGTTTAACACAACCTTAAAACTCAGGGCAAAAGAGAGGTTATGAGTGGAAAGGGGAAGGCAGCCCTTCCCCAGCCATCAGTCTGAGGTCCCCCCGCAGTTCCCTGGGTGGCCCTGCCAGCGATGAGCAGGCAGCAGCTCCATGGGCTGCTCCTGGTACTGCAGAGCTGCTGCGGGGCCGTACCGGGAAACCATCCGCATTTACCAAATCCAGATGGTCCTTTTTGCCACCAAATACAGTTATTTATCTGTAATAATTTCAGTCATTCTGGTTATGATGCAACTCAACACTTGACCAGCCCAGTGGGGAGCAGGGTGAAGGGTGAGCAGGGACCCCTGAAACAGAACGGTACCTGGAAATACCAGAAATTGCTCATTCTGAGACTCATGCCACTGTTTCTTACATTTTAACTCTTGGCTTGTAGTTGCTCTTTCTCAGCACTGGAATCCAATCTCTTTGAATGTATCTATCAGTTAACCAAATATTCTGGAATCAAGTTGTCAGCTAATCCAAGTTGGATATAAATACTCTTAATCCTGCTTCACTCCTTTAGGACAAAATCAACTTTAGTGCACAAACTGCCTTTTATCTTTCATATAGCATCATCTTCAAACCATTTTTTCAGTCATCACTTTCAAATCATATCTTTTAATAATTCTATTTAAAATGCTCTATTTTGGGGTATTCTCTCCTTTATCACCGCTGATTTCCAAGACCACGCATGTGCACATGTACCACAGCAGCAGCTCCCTCCTAATTACAGTCTGTTCCTCTTCTCAACTAGAGGCACAGGGGAGAAAACAATGATTCTGTGACATCAAACTCACTTAAGCAGTAATGAACTGTGATGCTACAAATACTTGACTGTGGCAACCTGGAATGAATCACAGCCAGGGAAGGATGATGAGAACAGAAATGCTTTTTCTTTTGCATACGTCTTGGTAATTAGTTGCAGTGGACAAAGGCATGCAGCAGCAAACAAGATGCTTCTTTAGTTTAAAGGAACTTCATGAATTAAGATCTGCCTGGAAAAGCATGTGATCAATAACACTGTGATCGTTTGCCTGGACATAACCAAAAACTTTACCCAAAAATTAGGATCCAAGAAGACCATTGACTTAAAATATTTGTTATGTAAAACAGTGTGAAATGGTTGCAATACAAATTGTTTGGCTTATAAATTTTAAGCCCAGAGGTAAAGACTGCATCGTAATGTGATGTAAATCATTCAAACCCCAAGAACATTAAAGGCTGATTTACACCAGCTGAAGATCTGCCTCCATGTATTAAATCAGTCTTTGCACAGAGTGATCTCACAGTAGTAATGAACTCACAGCGACCAAAGGAACGAGCCCAAGTTAAAAGAAAACAAACCAAGAATGATGCAGGCACACTCAAAAGCCGTTTAATAGCTTTCACTAGAAAGAGGCAATGGGGAATGTCTTGCCTCTGCTGACATTCATCTTGTTGTAACTAACACTCAAGATGAATGTGTAAAACACAAAGGCAACAAAATCCATCTATTTTTAGTTACTCTTCAGTGCTCTCACAGTGACTGCCCAAAGGACGCCTCCCATTGCCAGCCTGGGTCTGCCCTTCCCAGGGAGATCACTTGGCTTTACAGCTGGTTCCATACCTGCTGTATGACGAACAGAAGCACACAGGGGAAAGCTTCACACTGGGCTCCTGGCAAATGCTTTATTCAATGTAACTACACAGTGTCTACTTCAACGTACAGAGAAATTCCAGTCCTGACTTTACATAGATACCCAAACCTCAGAGGATAACAGGTACTCTTTATATAAAGTTTGTCTAACTGGTCTCTAAATCCAGGGAGAAGCAGCTCTTTCCACTATTTGTATCAGTTTTACATCTATTCAGCAACTGAAAGCTATATGCCAAGGAAAAATCAAAATGTGAGGTAAACTGGGATATAAATTATACCAGATATGAATCGGTCAAAAAAGGAGAGAGAAAACAAGTACTAAATAAGGAAGTAAAAAGAAGAGTAAATAAATAAACCAAACATATAGCAAAGAATTTCTCTAACATTTTTCCTGCCACTTAGTCTTGCCACTTTGTTTATTCTGACAGTCTTACATCCTTCCTCTAACTCTGTCTGAGAGCGAGAACAGATGCAGTTGCTGTGCATGGCCATGAAAAAATCATTGCTAACAGTGAACCGTCCTTTCCCCCCTGCCCCCAAAACAGGACCACCGTTCACTCCCCAGACTTAGATGCAGACACTCAAGTAGTCTCTTCTGAGTAATGTTAGATGAATTTCAAAACAAGAGGTATGGAAGATGTCACAGCATCACATTCCCCCTGAGTAACAGCAGGTGAAGATGTGAGAGTCAGTTTATTTTGCTGCCTTCAGTGACTCCCTCTCTCCCTTCTGCTGCAAACCAAACATGCAGGACTAAAAATCTCAGAAGATACAAACCATTTCCACAGACCTGCTTCTACTAGACATCTGCTACTGCTCTTTAACTGATCTTAAATTCACCAAAGAGCCTGTGTCAAACTATTCATCTTTACACGTTATTTTCCAAGACATGCTATTACCCAGGGTTCAGTTGTTTAGATCACTGCTGGCTTTAGACATAGCACACACCTCTGGGAATTACTCTAACAATACTGCCATACTTAAAATTTCATCTAATACCAATGTGACTACATTTGTCTCCAAAGGCAAATGTTTTCAGCTAGACAAATAGAGAAAAAAAGTAGAACACCAGCTCCAGAAACTGGGAATGCTGCTATCCACTAGCATAATACCAAAGATCCTGCAGTACTGCTTTCTGTATTTCTGTAATTTAACGGCGGCTTAAAAACACAAGAAGGAAAAGCAGAAAGGAGACATGAAGAGGCCCAAAGTTTGCACTGGAATACAAGAATTCTGGTTTCACACGTAACAATACAAATTAATGTACACACAGGTACACATGTTGCATATATCTATGTACATATTGTTTCTCTGACACAGCTCATGTGATAATTTCATGTGGCACTTCTGACTGCTCCAGAAGTACAGCCCAACAGAGCTGTCGCGTACCTTCAGAGTTTCTCTTGGGGTATAACTAGAGGGAATTTAAATGTTTCAGTCTGTAGACCAGACTGTTCTACAGCATACAGAGAGATTAAGCGATGACAGGACACAGCTCTCATGGCAGGACACCTGTGCTCGTTACTGTTGATGATCACGATGTATTTCAGAGACATGTAACAAAACACACATGCTCATTTAAAGTGAGAGAGGCATAGGGACAATTTTTAGGAAGGAGCTCTGCAAGGAAGCATTCTAAAAGAGACTAAAAGACGTTGCACTGGTGGAGAGACACCACCAGCTTTTCTTCTGCTAGCATCCTCTGGGCAGAGTTACAAGACACTAATTCTATCATCACTGTCACAAGAGATGGGAAGAGCACAGCACTTACCTACCCGTAGTAACCAGCCAGAGGAGCCCACGTGCCTTTAGAAAGCAGTCAGCCTGTGCTAGTCCATGCGTTGGACTTTACCAGTTGGGAAGAGAAAGGAAATTTTCACCCTACCTTTACTGTGCTGCCTTTGGGAGAGCAGCGCTTGTGTTAGCTTTAGGATGAAGGTCATACCTGGTACTTGAACTACTGCAAAGTCAGCAACTTATACAAACTAAACCAGGTGAAGCCCATGGCAGTACTGTGGTGATGCTATAGGCTTGTCAAAAATACTGAAATTCAGGTCTTTCTCAACTACAATGTGGAAATACATGTGTTATGGAAAAAAAGAGATTTATAAATGTTTTCTTGTTAGGAAGAACATATCAAATCCTCTTACGACGTGGCCCATTGCAATTTTACCAGGGACCCTTAGCTCTTTGAAAAAAAGAAAAGAAGCACTGGTAATGGATGCTGCGCTTCACAGCAAGAATCTTGACACCATGAATCAAAGTCTGGTTTCAGATAACAGCATTGTTTGCATGTCGTCTGTTCTCACATGACACACTTTTGCAGCTCTTCACATGATGTCTGAAGATAAATGGAGAACTAGTTATAGAATGATTCTGCGAAGGATCTCTGGATTCTGACAGTCAAAGAACAAAGAAATGTGACTGTTGTGAGTGGTTTCAAACGTCTACCCTAAAGTAATGGTTATTTTTTCTAGGTGAGAAAATGGGAACACACAGAGAGAAACTTAATGAATTATCATATTCTATTTTTATTAACATGGTCACAATTCCCACTGATTAGTGTTGAACAAAATTTACTTCAACAGCCCAAAGTATGACAATTCTCACTCAAGCCTGGCCTTCAAAGGTCTTGTAATCTATTTGACGACCTTGTTTTTCTGAGGCTGTGGCTTACTTGGAATTATTTCTTTGCCTGCCCAGAGATGATAAGAACATGCCATGGTATATTCAAGCTACAAAACTGCCTCCAGTAACACAATACAACTAATACGTTTGACCCTGCACACCCACGCCCTATAACCAAACAGTATCATTTAGCTATACTAGTCAACAATCTCTAGAAGCAGACAAGTACTTTTTACTTCCCTTTTATCTCTTTCATTAGAGACAGTTCCCAGAATTCTTAATTATGTATTGTTTCAGAGCTTCAAACATATTTATTTGTCATTTTGTTTTATGCTGAGCCATGTTCTCAAAAAGTATTCAGCGTCATTTACAACAGCCCTACCATTCACATTTCTTATTCGTGGCACCACAGCCACCAGTCTCGAGGATGAGGCCATCACCACAACTGACACAGCAATGCAACCGAGTATTAAATGTTAAAAAGGTTCCTCTAACAGTTTCTAAAATAAGTGGAAGGGAGAAGGTGTCTTCAGAGATAATATATGGTATTTACAGTAAGAAGGCATTTACATTTATTTTCTAACATAATAGGAAACACAGTATTTATGGAGAGAAGGCAACACATAGCATTATGTACATCCCATACAGACAATAGTGAATCTTAACTGCATCCTTCATGTACTTATCAGCATTCTCCATCTCATAGATTGCAAACTGGCAAAATTCCAGCAAGTGTTATAAGAATTAAAGAATTAAAACAAAGCTGTCTCATCTGAATGGTTACGGAACAAGTAATTGAGGAAGGGTGAAAGCAAGCATTTGTTTCAATTTTAATGAATATCTGCTTTGATCAAAATATACTAAGCACTCAATGCCTTCCCAACAGCCCTGAGTGAATCAGGGCCTGAACACCTATTTGTTTATGCATTATCATCATACACTGATATGTGCTTTCATAGTTCAAGCATTGCTTTAAAAACTTTTTTTCACCATACATATAGAAATACATTTCAAATGTAATACCAATAAGATGATACATAGACAGTGTTCTAAAACTGCCATGCCACATAAAAACAGACCAGAAAAGAAAGGAACCCTGAAGAAGTAGTTACCAATTCTACAGGAAATGCATCAAAAGTCAGATCACATTAAGCTTAAAAGTGTGATGTAATACCTGCATACATAGCATTTATAAGGAGCTTATTATTTTTTCACTGTTGCTATCCCAGGTTATCAGATGGTTGTCTGCTACCGTTCAGCCTGTTAGGGTACAAGCTCCACTATAACCACTAAAAAACCAGTTTGCAGCCAACTTACAAAAAAAAAAAAAAAATTATATCAGACTCCCAACTGTGGTTAGAATGTCAGTTACAGCTGCTGCCTTGTTACAACACCCCCACACTTCTTAGCTCACAAGGACAAAGTCAATGAGAGAATGCCCTGCATTCATTGTGTAATTATCAACCTCACACACCTTGGAAACGGAGTACAGCTCCAACACGGGTATGACTAAAAACATTCCTGCAAGATTACGGGCTGGAACAATAAAACAATTTCCTACTGGAGTTAATAGACTATTATAACAGGGAAACAATGGCAATATAAAACCTTTTCTTTATCTTGACTTTTAATAGAAAGATTTATCATTGGCAAAATGATATGATTCAGATAAGTTGAAAAAAAACGAAAAGGAGTCAAATGCTGGAATAGGAGGGCCAAGAACTTGCTCGTGAATTGGCAGGCTGCCGAAAGCACCTCTGTTGGGGAATATGCAACTTTAATCTTTATTATGGAATGATCACAAATGGACTGTTTCAGAATACCATCTGTTCTCACTGAAGCATCGGATCAGCAGGCTGCATGCTTCAGTCTGTCCTTCACCTTGTGTGGGGGATTTTCAGCAAAGCTCCCATCGTGGAAAAGGAAGTTGTTGTTCCATGGAATGCTGGTTTAGCAAAAAGAATTCTATTTTTTTTCAATTATCTTTGCGGCGTCTGTATTTTGACTTTGCATATTTCTCTCAGGTAAGCTCCAGACAAAATGCTCATAGTAAGAGAGCTTTTACTTCTGATTTCCATT
Source organism: Pterocles gutturalis (assembly GCF_000699245.1). Lineage (NCBI taxonomy): Eukaryota > Metazoa > Chordata > Aves > Pterocliformes > Pteroclidae > Pterocles > Pterocles gutturalis. Next base: position 78,391 of record NW_010143053.1, read on the forward strand.
TTCCCTTTGTGAAAAACTAAGTGCTGTTACCAGCTGCATTTTCCAGACAAGCTCTTATCAGACTCAGGTTCCTCCCAGCATCCCACGTTCCTTTGGTGCATCGCACTGTTTAGATGTCTGTATCTCTGCATCTACACGGCATGTGCATGCACAGATCTGAATTTACTAGTAATTCCAGATATTAACGTATAAACCACGAGAAGGAAATTTTTGGCACAAATGGCATGCAAAAGGACTTGACCCTGTTCAGCACAACCCATCCCTGTGTAGAGGACAGCACTGCCCAGCTGGCTGAGCCACTGCAAAGCCATTAGCCCATCAGCAATTAATCGCTGATCCTGTTTCACATCTGGCTAGATACACAATATTGCAACTGGACATGCTCACGGGGCACTAGCACTCCCAGCAGAGGGAAACAGAGAAAAAGGAACAAATCCTTTTGACTGAGATAAAGATTCAGAAAATCTTTGAAGGATTAAAAAATAGGAGAAAGGATAAAAGATTTAACAGCAAAGTGAAATGTAACCAAAACACGAGGAAATGAAGAGGATGAAAAGGCTGGGATAGCTCGGCTAACCTGTAATGCTTTCCTCTGAACACAACTGGTGGGTGTCTGACGTGTACGTACTGTGACGGAGTACAACCACAGGGGTTAAGTGTTTGTCTGCAAGTTCCAAACTTGATAAAGACAGAGAGAGACCTTTTAAATTCAGTCTTTGGATAAGCACAGTTTAACTGCATGTCTTGCAAGTCCTAGCCAGCAGCCCAGTCTGGAATAGCAATGATGTATCAGCAGAAGTGAGCGCAACAGAAAAAGAAACACACTGCTCCTACCTGAGCAGCAATCCTCAAGCACTGGGTACCCAAACACTTCAGAAGAGCATTTGGGGAAACTCAGCATTACCAAAGCACTTAGAGAGCAACAGGGTGCTCTCCCCATGTGGCTCCACAAGCTGCAATGCTGGTAGGAATCAGGGGATTTGGGAAATACCTTCTGAGAACCACTGTTACAGCAGGAGGCACCCCAGGTGCAGGAAGTCATTAGGAAAAGGACTCATCCCAAAGCACATTTGGGAGAAGCCTGAGGAAATTCAGTATGGGGTTCATTTTCACTCCTTTCACTGCAAGCACTGCAGTTGAAAAACATTTCTGTTGTGTTACAATCTAGGTTTGCCACAGCTGATCCACACAAATGTGAAGCTTCTGTCCTAGAGAATGATACTGCTGTGCCAATCTATCAGCTGATAAATCCTCTTACTCAGTATAAGAAACTAGATCTGGCTACGCAAACTAACCGGCGGTGTTCTGAGAAACTTTCATATTGGAGGGAGAAGATGGAAAAAGAGCCTAAAAATAGACATTTTGGGGCATCATGATATTTTTGCACAAAATTTTCAGCATCTGAAGAATGAAGAACACTAAATTACTAGTTACTTTGGAAATTCTTAGCTAAGTTCAAATATCCTACTGGGGCATTGCTGGCACTCACAGGAAGCACAGCCTAATGGGTGGAAGTGTTCTTTAAAACTCATAACCCTTTAAAAAAATACAGACTCAGTTTTGCTCCCTCTGAAATGAATGTTTTCTTTCATTTTTTGAGTAAGCAGAATAAGTCTTCTATTTTGTCATTAAAAAAATAGTAACAATTTTATATAAATTATGTACATGAGAAAATGAAAAAATGTGAACATTCTCTGTCATGTTTCCAGTTTTGCAATTCTATTGAAGATGCAGGGATTGCTAATCTATCAGCAAACAGAATTATTTTTTTTCTGTTCCCCCTCCTTCTCCTACCCCTGCCACCTTTCCCCCAAATCAACATCACAGTAAACACAATTGGAAATCATTTCAGGGATGGATTATTGATCCGGTTGGATAAGCAAAATTACAGCCTACCTTTAAATTTCTTAAATGCAAGAATCTTTAGAAAAATCATTCTCAAGAGAAACACATTTTTATTCTTTTTTTTCTTTGTGACCTCAACATCTAGTGTTTACTTGTAAAAACCCCAATGTGTGATTATCAACATGCTTACTTATTGCTGAATGTAATTAAATCCTTCTGACAGCATTTCTACCATTTTCCCTTACTCACTGAGATTGGTGTATTCATTAAGACAAACTTTGGAAGAAATAAAGAGCATGCTAACGAAAGCCTAATTTGCAAAGGCGATAAGAAATTACTTTAGTCTCTTACTAATGTGACTACGAAGGAGGATGTTCTACGTATGTTTTTTCCTCAAAGAGAATTTTTAAGCAGATTCTTGTTTAAAGCTGGGACTATTCCTCATCTGAAGCTGTCCTTGTGCAAGGCACACAATGACAAACAGAAGGTGGCTGGCAGGGAAGTGAAAGTATTAAGTAGAGGGAGTGAAAAAGGATTTCAATAGATTTAAAAAAATTAATTTACAGTCCGCATTAAAGGATGCAAATCAAACATTAAAACAGATTCATCTGACTGTTCTTTTAAAATTAAAAGAAACAGGTAAGTCATATTTCTCATTAGCTACGCTGTTTAGAGTCTATCTTAATTTAGTACATGGGCTGCAAGATTGGAGGAGAAGTCTTGTCTCTGTTGGTGCAAATGGCCACATTTTCTGTGGCTTTAGTCAGCCAGGGTTATACCCAGCTTCAACGATGTACATAACATCAGACTGACAAGTTTTCCTTCATTGCCGTAGCAATTCACCTGCTACAAGTTCTGCAGTTTTGGGGAAGGCGACTATGCAAATGTGCGCTCAGCACTGCTGTTCAACACTTTGGAAATTCCCGTTAGACCAACCACGACACTCGCTGCATTCTACCAGCAAAAACCGCAGTGGTTTCCAAAGGGCTGCACAAACGGAGACTGCGAACAGCAACCTGCCCGGCAGCAGGTCTGATCCACACCACTCACTGACGCTCTCAGGAAGTTTGTACAAAACGTGCCTGAATTTAAAGAGTCTTTCTGTAACACTGCATTCAAATAAACATCCCTGTGGCTAAAATACTGGGTGGACTCACGTTATGTTCCCTTGTCTTCTGGGTAAAATTACTGTAAGGAAGTTGAGAGACTTCAGAATATGGTATGACTTAGAACCAGACCAATTCTATAGAAAATCTTATGAAGTTACCAGCCCTCGGCAAACGGTGAACTGCAGCTCACGTGCCGTGCAGCGCACACTGCGAGCAGCCCCGCAGCCCCGCACACACCACGCAGCACGCTTCCTGCTGGGAGCAACCCGGCGCGGACAGTGCCGGTGGTCGCTGCCAGTCTGCATCGGGAGAAACCCCGCTGCGAACCACGGAATGTAGTATGGAGAAGTTTGCAGTGTTGTCTATTGAAACTTCTAGGAGCAGTGGTAGGGGAAAAAGGCAACTGCTGATAAGCTAACGTGGAATGAAGTAAACTAGGATGGCAAGCCAACTGACGATTTAAACAACAGGTTTTATAACACAATATCATATAAATGCCCTGAAATATAGAAAGGAACCTGCTTTGCTTCCAGAAAGAGACAAAATCCAATGCCTTTGGTCTAACAGGCAGCATTTATGTATAAAGTTAGGAGAGGAACATTCTTACATTTGATAATGAGATTTAAGGTCTTGCTGTATCATTAAAAAAGAAGATTAATAAAATAAAGCTTTTATTAGAATTAGAATTTTTAGCAGATTATTGACTATGGCTTTGTAAATCAGTTGTGTAACTTAGAATCCCAAGAACATACACCAGCGCCCTTAAATGAATCACACGGGTCACTACTGTACATGTTACAATGCACACTCCCTTTTCCCTCACATACTCCTCCATGTGTCCGTCCCATAGGAGACAGAGAGCTTGTCACCTCCATCAGTTTAATACGCACGCATTACCATAATATAAAACCAAAACCCAGGATTTGTTAAATACGATTCTTTAAAAACTATTCAAACTCTTTCTCATCCCATTTAATCACTGCATTCTTCTTGAAGGATGAATATAACTTCCCAGCTTCCGCTAGCCTGGAAATAATACTGGACAAGCTTCTGAGTAATTAGCTGGGGAGGTAACTTTCTTTTTCCATCAGCAATGTTAATGAGAAAAAAAACCCCAAAAAACCCTGCAATGCTAGCCTTTATGTACATTTCATGCCTTTTTGTCAGCTTTAATGGTGGAAAGAAGTGAAAAATTTGTGGTCAGTTTTTGCATGTCAATTAGAATTAAGAAGAGAATAAAAACCAGATGATTAGTTATTATTCTTACTATATGTCTCCAAGGTAAATGCAAGCAACATAAAATGAGAAGTAGAAAAAATATGGGTTTAACCAATACAATGGGTTAGGAGCTGCCACAAGTGTTTTATGTCCCAGTATTCTCGCTTGCTTATGGATCCTTCAATTCTGCAGGTCAAAGATTCCTAAGACCCTGCATATTACACTTATTTTAAGTACTGTACACTCCTAAGTGACCATGCATCTACAGCCTCTTTGCACTACTCACTCCAGCTGGTGCTAAATACTCTGCTCCTAGGCTAGCAATAAAGGCAAATATCGTGGTAGAAACCCACAGCTTGCTAAAACGTTTGCAGGTGACACATAAATATCTGCTTGCCAAAGCCACTTAACAAGAAAACTCCTTGCTCAATAATTACACACAATGTAATTTAATTACATACAGTGTAATGTAATAAAAGATTGCAGACTGGAAAAACAGAAGGGAAAATGCTGAATTTCCCTTTCTTTCCTTATGGTTTGCGGGGAGCCCTGCACAGAGTACCAAGCACTGAACATGTAACCTTCTGGATGATGCCAGAATTCCTTTCTGCACATGAGCTCTGGTCTCTGCCATGGGAATATCAATGGTGAGACAAATGGTTTTAACCAGCTGAAATAATCTAGGGTTTAATCAACAGTGCTGAAGGACAGTTATATGCTTTGCTTATCCTCTACATAGTTCCAGGCAGTTTGTAGAAAAGTGCTTAATATTAAACAATTCATTTCTTTAAAACTGTCACACAAGAGATATTCCCAGAGACTTATTACTTGAACTTAAGGCAGCAGTATTGCTCAGGTGAAGGACTTTACTCAGCCCCATGGAGTTACAGATAAGGACAGATGCTGAAGACTCATCAAGGGAAGCTTTGCCTACTCTGTTTTGAATCATAAAATACCAGCTGCTGCAAAGGAGCTCTCAAGATATCTTAACTTGTCGGTTCTGCTTACCCACTCACCCAGCGGGTGCTACGGGCTTCCGTTAGGATCGGACAGGGCCTCCTGCCACTATACAGCAGTCCCTCTGGTTAATTATAAACGAACGGTGCTGATGGGCTCTGAAGGAAATTTCATCAGTCCTGTCCATACCAGAGGAAAGCTTAATTCTTTTTGAAAAGTGTTTTCTAACATAGCTGGACTGTGTTAACAAAACAAATTAGCTTGTCCTGGGCACTCCACTAACTGCTTTCAGGGGCACATTCTCTTCCCACTGAAGTCAAAACCAAAACTCTATTGCACGCCAGGGATCAACATTCAACTCTAGTGTTTCTGACAGTGTTGTCAAGGAGAAGTGTCTGAGAAATGTGTTTCACTCCACAACGCCTACTCTGACATCTGAAAGGCCGAACATACCTCTTGATGTATTGGCTGGGTAGCTGCCAGGGTATCAGAGGTGCATAAACTTGGTCCCAAACTTCGTTCTTAACGTAAATCAAGATCGTTTGTATACTAAAGCAGTTACAAAGTAGAAATTCAAACCTGAGAGCAGAAGTGGGTTTTTACTTCTCTGTCACCGAAGCTGGAGTTTGGAGGCAGTGAGAAAACAAGGAAATTCTGTAAACACAAGATTTTGAACCATACTGAGTAATTAGGCAACCCGCTTACTCCCTGCATTTCCTCAGCACAATAGTACTATTTCCAGAGCAGGTATCTCTTGGAATGCCCAGAAGGATCATATCCCACAGGAACAAACAGAGGACAACCCTTGAAGATTTTTTTTTTTAATAGACTGACCATCAGAGTCTAGATAATTTTCAGTGACGTATTTGTACAAGGAATGTGTAATTCAGGGTTTATAAAAAGTAAATACATTTTTTAAAGGGTTTTAAAATAAAATATACAATTATTTTAGTTGAATTCTATAATAACTGACTTAAATTATAATCACTGGAATAAAACAGTGTTGATGAGATCGTATTTGCAGGTTATGCATATAATCATGACAATAATCTCATTCAGAACTGCTTCTTTCTTGGCTATTCCAGAACATCTGCTACAGAAGGTCATCTAGCTCACAAAGTTATTTAGGAGGATGGAGATAATTCAGAGAGAGAGAGTTAGTTGGTCAACCCTTCTCTATTCCAAGACTTAGAAAAAGAAATTCTGCAAGACAGAAGCATTCATGCTACCATCCATAAAATGCAGAAGACTCTACCTTAGTCTCCATCTTAGTAAGACTAAGAGCTATCAGTGGGCAATTCCGTTTTCGTAATTCAATAAACATTTCATTTTTTCTAAAATTAGTTTTGTTTCAAGTACAATGACAAAGTACCGGTGCCAAAGATTTACACATTGTATTCAATTAATACAACAACAAGCAACTAACTAGCAAAGATGGAGACACCATGTTTTGTATATGTGTCTATCAAAACACACACCACACAATAGCAAGGTGAAGCTTTTTTGAATCCAAACTTGACATATTTACTAAAACATATACCATAGATGTGTGAAGCAATATGCTGATATTGCCAGGATGACTCAGAAAATGGACATTCTTTATTGGTCATAAGCAACAGATGTTTCTGGTAAGCATCCAAGAAATAAACAACAGGCCCAAATCCATGGCAAATTTTACAAGCAACAAAAGGCTAACCCTCAAAATCTAGACTCTGAAATAAACAACAAACCTCCTAACTCCTTCAGCAGGGCTAAGATTACAGTCTAAAGACTGATTTGTAGATCGTCTCTGTTCAGTGAGATAAAAGGTTGTGTGACAAGAAGAAGAAAGATGAAAAGAAAGAATGGGACACCACCTAAAAACTTTAAGGCCATCTGTGATTTCCCAGCAGCATGAAGAGAAACGCAAATATTCCTCCTGAGAGAAGAACAAAGACAGTTACACCACAACTCAAAGCCCTCTAAGTTATTGCTATTTTAACTTGAACTCTTTGTGAATGGAGATGAAAGAAAAACTCTGTTAACTCATTCTCTTCATTTTGTGGATTCACATTTTCCTAATCAAGGCAGAGCTCAAACACGAGGTTCCCCATACGGTGATAAGAAGAATATTTTCAGAGTAAGACAGGTATAGCTGAGAGAAAGAAGGAAGTCTCATTATACAGCCTGTTCTGGGAAGTTTTCCAATCCAAGTTTTGGAAATGAAAGATACTTAACTATTTATTTCAGAACTTGTGGTTACTGACCGTAACTAACTTAATGACATTTGTAAAACACCTGTCTGCAGAGAACACCAGCCTAAGACACAGCTTTTGGGAAAGCAGGAAAACCTGCTACCACTTCTGTTTGAAAAGGCTAACAGAGAGAAAACAGGAAGAACAGAAATCAGCTTTAATGACTAGTTCAGAACTAGGAGGGTAGTAATGAGAAAGGTGTTTTCATAAATATGTATATACACTATACAGACACACACATATATATGGGAAGTTATATATAATTACATCAGTATATATATTCCTAGAGGAGCCACTACTCTGGCCCCTTCTGTAATGATACTCAATTCTCCAACACTACTTGCACCAGTATCACAAAACATTCAGAATTCATACCAGTACAAAAAAACAGGACTTGAAAAATCAAAGTTCGTCTTGGGTCAGTTGGGCAAAAAGTTACAACAGTGTGACATTATCATCCAGCAGCAAGCAAGAAAATCTTGACTGACTCGCAGCACTCAAGGAACTCTCCCAAATTTTACTCTATTTGGTGAATGTTTAGCTTCAGTGCAGAGTTATCCATTCATTCCCGTTAGACAATATCATTAAGAAGTACAACAACAAAGGTGAAACCCTCTGACAATACAGCATGCATTTGAATGCAAAAAAAAATAATGCATGTACGACTCCGTTCAGATTTGCAGTAGTGGCAAATCATCCCAGTAAATCAGTATTTTGGTTTGAAATACAAAAAGCTATAACTATCGTAAGGAAATATACTTTTTTAGTTGCGGGAAGTGTCTTGCAATGTATGGAGCTTCAGTAAACTTTTAACGCGTTTCTGCATATCAATGAGGGATACAGATTAGCAGATTTTAATTTGCCAGTTTACTGCAAAGCAGACATATGATTCAATCTTTAGAAGGTGGCTCACTTTAAAATCTAATCTCACATTCATATAGCAAGTCCTAATGAGCCTGCTAGGAGTAACATAATTAGTCTCCAGGATGTATTATGCATTAATTAATCAGACTAATAGTATTATGAAATGTGTAATAGATGAAAATTAGTTCCAAGTACAGTACTTGCATTGAAGAATGAACATAGAAGAATTAAAGCATAATAAAAGTACTCTCAAATTTCTACCACTGTCAGATAAATCAACAATACCTAATTAATGATATCTATTTCTCTTCCATTTAGCTGCATGTTTTTGGTGAAACAAATAACAATTTTTCATGCTGTTTTTTTATTCTTGCCTGCCATGTTAAATTCACTTTTTGAAAAATCACTATTAGTAATCACGGTGAGATATCCAACCTTGCACCGACCCAACTGTAACAGCCCCTGCCTGTGGCATATAAAGTCACTTCAATCCAAAAGGGTGGGAACAAGGGAGTACCATTCTAACTGCAGTTCTTTAACACAGGAGCTTATTTGGCCCTGAGCAGAAAATCTGAAGAGTGCACTTATTCCTAAATAAAATGTACACAGTACTGAAAGACCTGGAGTTTCTAACAGGAACTGGAAGCTGGAGAAGCTTGGGCCCTTAACAGGGAGCTGAGCTGTATTTGTTCCTCTTTTCCTCCCGGATCGTGAAAGATCTGACTTTTAAAAAGATACTGGAAAAGATCCCACAGGAGAGATACGATCGTTAAACAGATACACTGCATATACTTGCAACTATCTCCATTGACATGTTGCCACCATTTTTTACTTGGTCTGACGCTAGTGCCTGGCCACCCCAGCCTGTAAGGGCCACACTGGGTCAGTTTGTGTTCAAATGCAATCCATACTCTGCCGAGCGTGGCATCCAGACGGACACAGCGGAGAACAGAACAGCACACAGGCGGAGATGTACAGCAGTTTTCCTAATGTGAAAGCTTTGGGGGAAAAGCCAGGAAGCACTGAACTCTGTATACTAAGACAGGCACATCAGGTGAATGTTTCACTAAATAAACAGGCACGCATGCCAGGGAAAATCCCACTGTGAATGGATACGGTGGGAAAACAAGGGTAGAGGCAGTGAGTATCTCTAAGATGATGGGCATTACTATATTCATCAGGTAAATATTTTAAAATGTCATCAGTCAGTTTTGCAATACGTCTGCTGTTTTCAGTCTTAACCACCTCTAAACAAGAGTCTTGTTAACTTGTGTTTTGTTCCTTTCTTTAGTAATATGAGCTAATGCCTGTAGGAGACAGGATAAAGAGAAACAAAACGCTCCAATCGTTAATTTTGTCCAGAATGCTCTAAATGTAAATAAGTCCACTTAACTACCAGCCAGCCCCAGACTCCTCATTTCAACAGAACTTGCTCATAGTTATGCCTAAATCTGTCTTACCATTACAAATCAAAAAGGTAAATGAATAAAAGGCCAGCACCTGTTCTAAACCACTTCAAAATTATCAGTGGCTGCAGAAAGGGATAATTTAAAGCAGAAATGTCAGCTGTGGTTTTCTCTTCAGAATAACTCAGATTAATACATAGACCAGCTTTCTTACCTGGGCGTCCTGAGGTGCTCTCAATATCCAGCTCAGTCCACGTTTTCCCTTCAGGTACCTGAACGCAGACCGAATTCAGGTTGCCTACAACCATCGTTTCTCCTCATAGCAGATAACGTAATACCCCTTCAGGAAAGACCTGCTTGTCCAGCTACAGTCAAATGATACTGCCTTTCCTAAGGACAGGAGAGATGCGCGAACCAGTCAGAGTCCTGGGACCTTTTTATGCACAGCAAATTTTCTCAAATACAGAACAAAATCAGTTTTCCCCCAGGATTTTCTTCCAGACTCAGTACCCAGAAATACTCCAGCACTAAAGCAACGGAAGCGAATCACAACATCACCTTGACAGAGCAGAGGCACGGCACCAGTGTCCTTCCCCATTATCCCCCAACATGTCAACACACAACCACAGTGGGAGACAGAACAAACATCACGTGTTCATCTTCAAGAAAGGAATCTGGCCCCAAAGCTGTTAGGGCTGCCAAGGTGGATGGGTAGTGTTCAGCAACAGTATCAAACAGAAACTTCTCACAGGCACAAGTAGAAGTCGAGGAACTCAACCTCTACGTACGTTCAACAGGAGCTGGATGCTTCACTGCCCTTACTGTCTCTGAAACTCCTCAGTGATGGGACTTGTCTGAGAATGGCAAATATTTGCTGTTATTGTTTGGGGTTTTCTATCTTATAAGTCATATACATTGACCTAAATGCAGTAAAAATGCATAGTTGTAAATACAGGCAGACTTTAATGGCAGGACTTCACTCAGTCAATGACCAACGTGATGTACTATTGAACAGTGTCATAATGAACAAAACATTTTTACATAATATCGTAAAATACGAAGTATGATTATTTCACAGCAAAAATCAATGCAGTAAAAAAGTCATTTAAACCAACTAACATTTCACTTCCCCATTTCATTAGACCAGACAACGGTACTAAGAAGCCAAAGAACAAAGCAGTATTTGTGACGGGGCAGAGGAGGCAGGCAGCACGCACCCCAAACACCCCCGGACAGATTCACTCCACACCCCCAGTGCAGACAAGAGAAGGCTGTGGGGTCTGCAGACTTGAATCTATATAACCAACAGCCAAGTACAGTCCCCTCTTCTTACAATGCAAACTTCTCTTACACATGTCTATCTCCACTGACTCCAGGGAAATTTTAGCTTTTTTACACAGAGAAAGGACAGAATCAGACACTGTCACAAGCAGAGGTGTGTAAACACAGGTGAGAGTAGGCTCGGCCACTAAGCAATGGAATAGGGCTGACTCCAATAAACAGAGAGCAAAATCAGGAAGAGCCTGAAAAACCAGCACCAGATTTTATATGGCACTCTTCATTTCATGGAGAGTCTGGTTTTCAGAGCCACAGCGCAACAAGGGTTGGAGCAAGAATGAAGCCAGAGCTCAAATCAAAGTTCTGGGAACAGCCTTAATATTTCAGTGTTACCTAGTCAACATATAAGCTTCAGTTAAGCTTCAGGTAACCAAACCCTATTAACTTAAATCCTACCTGCTATTGACTTAGGAGGGATGTGTATTTGTGGAAGAGAGAACTTGTAGCCCAGACTGAAATAATCAGAGTAACTCTTGCATTCAATCATCCTGTTATTTTAAGAAAAGGTTAATTTGTAAAACATATTGAGCTTCATTAGGGACTAATTGACTGGAAAATTTTCTTTAAAAATTTCTTCTAATTATACAGGTGAAAAAAAGTATTTTCAAAGCACTTTTATAATTAAAAATAATCCTTGATCAATTTCTTTTAACATTGTCCAGGTTTCAAGAAAAAAAATATTACAAAAAGGTTTAGTCAAGAGTTGAGCATCATAGTGTGCACTACTGCAATAAATACAATGGGATAAATATGTCAGTGAGACCATATCTGTGACTGCTGGGAATAATCTAGAAAAAAATCCATAAACAAGTTTGAACCATTGAAGGAAAACATGAGATTTTCTCTGCTGGGGCGGGAGTGACTCAGCAGAGACTGAATCCTCTTTTCACAACCGTAAAATGAATGCCCAAGGCAAGCAGACTCATGTCACTAGGAAATACCCTTCTCCAAGAGGTGCTTTTGACTCCTCCTGCTCTTCCCCACATCTCCCAGCGCCTGTGGCACTGAACAGGAAGATGTCACTTGTGGCTCAAGGTTGGCTTTACCTGATTCAAAGCAGCTGGCCCACAGTTTCTAATTTTGGAAGAATCTCCAGAAAAAAACATCACATGAGAACTGACTGTTTTCATTCTCAGCGCTTTCAGCACTCCTCCCACAGCCCCAGTGAGGTGTGTTTCTTCACTGCCCTGCACTTGGCTTAGACTCTCTCAAGGGTATGTAAAACGTAGTGCTCTGAATACTTCAGATGATGAATCCTCTTTTCTTTACTCAATTAGAACTTCACTTCCTAGAAAATTTTCACGAGTTATTTTGCTTGCAATTGCATAACATGGTATCGTAGTGTTTTATTTCTACCGTATGACTACAGAAACAAGAGCAGTAGCTAACCCACGCTGACTGTAAAAATACGCTCCACTTATTCCTATTTGTTAGAGCACTGAGAACCTACAGATTCCAAAAGATTATGTCAATATCTAACAATAATGTTTTATGAGTTGTACAACAAACTTTCCCTTGCAATTGCATAACATGGTATCGTAGTGTTTTATTTCTACCGTATGACTACAGAAACAAGAGCAGTAGCTAACCCACGCTGACTGTAAAAATACGCTCCACTTATTCCTATTTGTTAGAGCACTGAGAACCTACAGATTCCAAAAGATTATGTCAATATCTAACAATAATGTTTTATGAGTTGTACAACAAACTTTCCTGTCTAGATTGGATACTGTTTTATGAGTTGTACAACAAACTTTCCTGTCTAGATTTTAAAATTCTTTCAACCACCATTAGCCTCCATAGTCAAACAGATTGTCAAAACCAGTGCTTTAAAATTCTTTCAACCATCATTAGCACCCATAGTCAAACAGATTGTCAAAACCAGTGAGCTCTATAATCACTGGGAGGTGGCTAGAAAGACGTTTCATATCTAGCATCAATTTCAGAGTGGACTTGTACTGTCCTGATAGGAACTGCAGCTCACTTTACAGTTAGAGCTCAGAAAGGGGGAAAAGGGTCAAGTCCCCCAAAAATGCACAGAGAAGAAGATAGCACTATACAGTAAGTTTCAATATTAGTTCTACAGAATTAATCCTTTGTCAGGGCCTTGTGTCAAATTACGAGGTAGTAGCTTTGGGTAGGCCCATTAAATAGACACACATCCCCGCACTCCTCCTAAATTAGTGTGCTTTAAGGCATCAGCTTAAATATCAGGACTGTGCCTTTTTCACTGCAACAAGAAAAAACAGGTTGCACTGCTAAACTTTCCCATTTGCAAGCATATCCTCAGAATTGTGCTAGAAGTGTCATTGGGCCCAAACTCCTACAGTGAACCACTGCAAGTTAGTCTGCTTCCTCTGTGGTGGAATCTCTAACACGGGCATAGCCCTCCCTCCTCCCTGTGTTAGAAGAGACAGGGATGGGCACAAAACCAAGAACGAGCTGTGAACGCTCACCAGCTCTGGCAAACAAAGGGTCAGATTTCCAGTCTCCACGAGTGGAATGACAAGAGAACACTATATAAATACTCAAAGTAAATTAAAGGACAGAAGAAACAGGGAGCATGCAAGATTTTGTATGTACTGAATAGCAGCTGGTGCTCTTTGTGTGGGGGAAGATTTTTTGGAAGCTCAGGACCTAGCAGAAGCAGTAACAGAAAGAAGACAGCAAAATAATTTTTAAAAAGTAAGGCAGACAGAAAAGGATAGAGATTTTATTTCATTTTTCTTCCTCTCCTTTCTAAATATATACCGTATGTTAGACTGTAAATAATTCTGAAAGAGAGTGTTTCCCTTCATACAAAAAGAGCCTCAGTTCTCTTCTTGTATACTATTAAAAAAAAAAAAAAAGTAATAATAATGATGAATAGTGGCTCCAAGCTTGCCTGCATGGGTGAATCTATTTTCAGACCTGGAAAGTGATTGTGAGGATTCAGGCACATTCATACAGTGCTTATCCACAATGAATCCACCTGGTGTGTTTTGGAATGTGACCTCATTCTAGTTAAATTAATTAAAACAAAGCCTGTAAGTCAAGCCAGTATCTCATTTCTGAAAAATTTCTAGACCTTTGGAGCTCCTAGTTTGTTGTTGATCATTTAAGAGTATAATACATATTTTCACATATCTGTTAGCTTTTACATATGTAGCCTTGTCTGTATCAATTATTTCCAATATATTTATTTTTAAATTATTCTACTGGATTCACAGTTACTATAAAATGAAACGAACCTTAAGTAGATTCACAAAAAATCTGGATCTAATTTTAAAATTCCATTTTTTATGACTGAAAGCAAAGAATAACTACCTATCTTGATGGGATGGCTTACACTAGGTGAGCCAACAGCTACAGATACGGCCACCTGACCAAGTTTCAGAAATTTCCATCACTTCATTTTCTACTACAGGTACCTCTGAATCTTGGCTGATATTCAACTTCATTTTAAAAATCCTATGTTTTAAAGTGCATAGATTTTTTTAAAAATTAAACTGGTAAAAAGAATTTAGAAAAATTATTTTGTGTGTGTATCAAATTTGCATATCAAAATTACATGTGAAGACAAATATTAAGAACTTGTGATGCCAGTGAACACTTTTCAGTACTTTAGGCAGATTCCCCTTTCTCATCTCTTTTTTACTAATATAATTTCTAAATGCTTAAATAAAAACTCAGCTTGTTGAGCCAACAGTTCAAACTGAATGAAAGGAACAGGCTTGTCAGAAGCCCTGGCAGTATGGAAAGTGCTCCAAATAGCCTTTGGTCCCTTCTGATCTCCACTGCAACTTCACCCATGGCATCTTACAGTACACTTAAAATGCAGAACTAGAGTCACAAGAAAATTATAACAAAACACGTTGAACTTCTGTGTTCATCTCAAAGATTGCACCTTCCTTGTCCACAGATTCTCCAGGTGACAGACGGCACACTGCTAAATGGACACCCTTTTTGTAAAGGTCACAATTAGCTTTGTTCTCTTACACGAGCAGAAGGTGGTTTCATGGTCTCGGAGATCAAGACAGCAGTAACTGTTCACAACGCAAACCAGGCAGAAGTTATAAATCAAATGCACAAGGCTTATTTTTAGTAAATAGACAATGATGAAGCTAAATTTGCCTAGATAAATAGTGATTATATAGGGTATAGGCCCTTTCTGATGCGTGCATACAAGCGTCATTAATATTAATGAAGCCACATATGCCTTGAGAAGACACAATCATTGTTCACTGAACTAAATGCTCTACCTCGTCCTCAAACATAAAGATACAAAGACAGTAATCACTTATTAGCTCATTGCATATAGGCTGGTGGAAATAAAGCACTGCTATTTCAGCAGCCCTCTGATGGAATGCCCTGATTGTAATCTCCGAAGCAGTGGCCCTTGCAAGCATTTCAAAGCAGTTAAAATCCCATTGGCATATTCAAAGTACCTACTGCTGTCAGGGCTTGCCGTCACTAAGAAACCAATGGAATGATTTGCATTTGGAGTGTGATTGTGAAGCAGCAACATAATACACTGTGATTAGGAGACTGAGTGAACCACTTATAAAAAGAAGAAAAAGCACAGGATTAAAACTTAATATGACATATATTTTGGGTTTGCTTTTTCTACTGCAAACTCTATTGCCCCAAAAAGTCTGGGAGTCCACTACTCCCCGTCCCATCCCAATACACAGCTAAACCGACAGGAACCCTCTGCCGACCTCGACAAATCTGTACTGATCTACCTCACTGACAATCCAGATCAAGATTCACAGCTGCTGTGTGTGGTAAGCAAAGTAACATGGAAGCTACTTAACTTCTGTTTGACTGTGTGACTCAGCTTTAGAAATAATTATTTAGTTTTGGTGATGATAAGAGCATATCCTTGTAAGTGAAGCTGGGTTTATTCACAAGAAACACGGTAAAAACTTGATTTTATATGGTCACATTTTTCCCCCAAAGGAACAGTCAACAACACTCAGATTCATGATGTCTGCTTTGTATTTGAACCAAAAAAACAAACAGTTACTAAAATTCACCATTACCTTCTTTGTCGATCAGTCCTTTGACACAGACAGGACACAAACATTATGATTCACTCTCAACTAGCAACACTTTTAATGATCTGCCCCTTGATAGATGGCATGATTTTATTGCTTATCATCTCTTGTGCATCATATGTCATCCTCCCTTAGGAGTGTGAATGAAGGGGTGGCAATGTGGGGACCATGGTACCTTTTTTCTGGCTGCTGCTTCTGGGGCAGGTGTAAGACTGAAAGGAAGAGGGGATTGGACGGGTCTTCCCATCCATGGAGGAAAATAACCGCCCCTGCAAGGTACAATCCTTTGGTTGTTATCTTACCAAGCTGATTGCAACTTTGTTATTCTAGCAGATGTTTTAGTAGAACTTTGCCTCTGACATTCAAGATCCTTTTGGGGACACGTGTTTTAAAAGGAGAAGATGTGGTAAGATCTATGGCAAATCTTCAGATGAGATTGGAACCTGCCGTCTCTCTCTTGCTCTAAAAGCAATCTGCTCTGAAACAACATTTATAGACTCACCTCGTTCTCATAATACCAACCACAGTCTACTGACTTCCACTCAGACAGCAATAGAAACAATAGTGCCCCACTCTATTTTGTGTTCATCCTGGATTTGAATCTGCTAGTCATGGAATAAAGTAGTCTTCTGCGTAGACAAGGTTCTCAGGATACTGACCCTAAAAAACATTCTAATAGAGAGGGACAACAGTAAGAACTTCTAGGATCCCAGTTTACTACAGAAATCACCAACCTAGAAGAATGTGTGCCCTAAACATGAAAACAACACCTCTTTTCTCACCACTGGTTTTGGATCTCATAGCAAAGAATTCATGTAAATACCCTGCTTACTCCAAACACCGCACACCACCTTCTCACTCCTCTCAACTCCTCCTTCTTCCAAAGCTCCCATTACTTCAACTACACAGAAACTCCATCTCGATACCCAACAGTAAACTGGGAATTCAGAGGAAATCTTGATAGACTCCAGGCTAAAGGAATATCAGCATAAAGGAAATACTGTTGAGAGCTGGTTACGTTTTACGCAGGAGTGATTTCAAATATTCTCACAGACTGTTGTAGAAATAGATTGTTAGGGATTTTTTGAGGAAAAAAAAGTCTTGGTTCTTTTAAATCAATAGACTTCTTGAAAATGTATCAATTGTAAGGAAGTTTCACTGCAAAGAAATACCAGACCAGAACATTCTGCCCTGAGATCACGGATGCTCCAGAACAATTTTTCAGGTCCCTTCCAAGACTGTACTCTGATTACTGTCACCCTGACCAGAAGAAAATGTTTCCATTCCGTTTCATAGCTAATGTGGTAGTAAATTAGTAACTTCATGCAGATAAAATTCTATCTCAACATCTGCTTTTATCTTTGTGGAACTAGATCACATAATGATTCTTAACAGGCCCCTTAACACCTTTTACTTGTTTCCCCTACATCAGCATTATTGATACTGAAATTTGAATTAAGCAGTTCTACATTTCCAACAGAGTAGGATTTTCAGCTATTCATTACTCCTAATGATACAGAGTA
This sequence comes from Pterocles gutturalis, assembly GCF_000699245.1. NCBI lineage: Eukaryota > Metazoa > Chordata > Aves > Pterocliformes > Pteroclidae > Pterocles > Pterocles gutturalis. The sequence continues at coordinate 95,924 of NW_010143053.1, forward strand.
GAATTTGATTAAATTCTCTCCTATTTAATTTATTTAAACACATTAGAACCTTTAGTGGTATTGAGGAACTTTTACTGGCAACAAACTGCTTTGGAAAAAGAACGATAGCAGACTGTTATTGACTCCTGCGGTTTTTCAGATTATTTTTTCTTGGAATACTTGGGCAAGGAAACACTACCAGAATTTCCTGCAATTATTCTAAAAATGGCTGAGAAAGAAAAGATAATGGTAAGGAAGCAGCACTAGCCTCAGGTGCATTAACACTACAGTTGTGTGTATAAAAATATCTAAAACATTTAAAATTAGAAATCTTACCATGTCTTCGTAAGGTATCTAGATGGATGCTACTTAATGATATTCCTCAGTTATACCAACTACTAAATTCAATCTTCCTCCTGTTTCAATGTTGGGCTGAATATTTTGTTAGTGTTTGCACAGACTTCTGTAAAACATGCCAATTTCGCAAATTAAGCACGGATTATGAAATAAGAAATTACTCTGACCCAAGCCACCTCCCATCAAACATTCAAAGACCACCAAAATGGTCCATTTTGATAGATGTGAGCTTTCTTTGAACCATTTCTGCAATACCTTTTAGCAATTGAAAACATTTCCAAATGTAGGTTTGACACAGTCTTTTTCATTTAGTCCTTTCTCCTTCAGCCTGTCACTTTTGATGAGTAAGTATTTTCCTACAGAAAAATATTCTCCAGAATATACCAGCCTCCCTCTGCTTACCCATCTTGTGAGAAGGTGCAGAAATCCAAATGTGAGCCTGCTTCACTTTGAATTTTAAAAAAGTTCCAACCAGGCAGAGCATACCCACTGATGTGAAAGTCAGCTCCGTGGCAGGAGCCCTATTAGAGTGAAAAGCTCTACAACCGCGTACAAAAACCCGACTCACAGACACCGCATTTGTGAAACTCTTCCAGTTGCATTTGCGGTGTCTGAAACATAGCTGCTTGCTCTAAAGACAGTTAGCTTTCTGTAAACCCATAGCATCCAAATCTGTTTAGCATGTGGCACTCATTTTAATCCTTCTGTAGTCGTTAGCTGTATTTAGGAAATACTGCATTAACGAACCATTTTCAAAATCTTTAAGGTGAAGCAGCCCAATTCCTGTGCGGTTCTGACCTCAGAAATGTCTCCAGCCTTTTAATCCACTAACTTTGTTCTGCAAGATGCAGGAGACTCTGGCACAGATGCAGCTATATACATAAACCCCAGTTTAACTCCTGATAGATGAGTAACTCTATGAAAGCCAAAGACTATTTATATGCTCATAGTTAGGCAGAGTACAAGCTTTTAAAGGTTTCAAAGGCTCTTAATTGAATAGCTGTACTGCCACACATAACACCCTTGAAATGGGAGTATTCATTTCCACGAGGACTCTCCACAACACTAAAAGTTTACAGAAGGAGGCTGTTTGTTCTCATGAATTTTATTTGTATACTGTGAATAATATCTACCAACAATGCACTCTGCTTGGTGTGACTGATATAGAAATAGGAGCTTCTTGTACGAATCAAGGGTTGCAGAATCAGGTCCTTCCTTTTGTTGTATTGTATTAGCAGATGAACAAGACAGAAATAAGTTGTTTTCAAAACCAGTGGGGAATGTGATAGCCTTTCTTTTTAACCTTGGATTTATTCACTTTGATGTTGAGTGTATATAAGATTAAGAAATGCTCAATCTCTTGACTATTAAACTCTCTGCCTACTTGTAGCTGATGATTCATGGCTTATTGTTTCTCTAATAGTTCACAGTTAATTGGTATGGTGAAGAATTAAAGATTAACTGTCAAATTGTAAAAGCATCAGGATTTTTTTCTTCAAGAGGAAGAACAGAAAATATCTGCAGATGAAGAACCGCTATCTAAATAACCTTACACAATATCTACACAGCTACAAAATCAACCTTTATGCCATCGCACAAGCGAGAATGCTTTTAAATAGGGCAGTTTCAATTTTATAGCATCCCATAACTTGCAATCAGCAGCTCTTTAATAAAACTGAAATAAGCACCTCACAGTCAATGGGTATTTCTTATATTTTTTTATATTTCTTATATATGTGTGCACAACCAAAAATAGGTTTCACATTAAACTGCAAATTGGGTCATGCTTCAGCATACAGTAATTTGACCTAAAGATAACATTCCTATCCCACAGTTATAAAATGTGCCTTTCAGACAATGAAAACACTTAAGAACCACAATTTTAGGTAGTTTGTATAATGTAAAAATGTCTGTCACACTCCTGGTCTCCAAAAGAGAATGAAATCTTTCAGTCCCGGCTGTATGCAGCACCGTGTTCCCACAGAACAGACAGTGGTGCTGCACCATGGCATAACGTCGGTGTGAGAGGGAGCACACAACAGGAAAAATGACATGTCTGATTTCATCTGATGGTTTATTTCTTACTAATAATCTCCAGCAGAACTGAACTTACAATTTGTAGGAGGTAAGACGAGAGTTTATTGGTGTCTGGTTGCACCATGAGAAAGCCCTCGATTCTTTGATCACAGCAACCTTTGTAGCACCCCGAAGGCATGTTTCACTCAGCTCAGGTAGACAGAGGAGTACTCAGATCAAGAAACAGAACACAGTTCGTTTACCAGGTACCAATCACACTGTGTTGCAAGCCAGACAGTGACATGTTTAGACAAGAAAAACTTGGGGCAAAAGCAAATGAGGAAAAGGGAAAGGAAAACAAAAAGTTCGAAGAATAACGGTGCAAACACAAATAAGAAAAAAAAGACCATGAATATCACAGATAACAACAACGCTAACATTGTTTAGATATAATTTACTGTTACCTCCAGTTTACCATTTTCAGCATTTAAATCAAATACCTTGCAACCACCTCTTGAGTTGTAAAGTTTAACAAAGCATAGAACCTGCTGTCCATAAATATCAACACAGAGCCACATCTTATGAAAATGATAACTTCCTGACAGCCCGGTCTCCCTCTGCTGCCTAGTAATGAGTGAGTTGGACACCACCTGACAGTTCAACCTCAGATAAATATTTCAGACATACCATGCAAGAGATTCACAGATCAATCCCCACCTCCAAGCAGCCAGTGGAGTGAGACAGAAAGCCATTTTGAACTGGCGCATCAGAGCGGAACACAACCAGCACTTTTCGTTGGGGTTTTTTGGAACGAGGGGTGTGTTGTTTTATTTTAACCTCTACCAGAGCAGAGTGATTAAAGGTAAGACTCTGTGCATTTGACACCTCAACATCACACATCCTACCACATAAACAAATATGCACAGTAGACTCTCCTCACATTCCCGGTGTAATGCTCTGACACAGAACTAACGCACCGTACATTGTCTACAACACCACTTGGAAACGGCTTCACAAAAAAGTCCCTCAGACAGCAGCATGCCAGACTGCTGAACCTTTCTGTAATCCTCCTTCCATACACCAGACGGGCACGTACTGAAAAACAGGAATTGGAGACTAACACGCTCCCTGTATTTCTCATTAGGATTTAAGCAAGTAAAGTATCTTTCCAACACCTCTCGGAGAAAGGGAATTTACTTACAGATAATGGAAAATGGGTAACTCCACAGTTAAATAATTTGAACCAGTCAGTAACAAGTCTGCCAACAGACAATTAAAACTATTGAAACATTTTCCAGATATGGCGGGATACACTTTGCCCAAAATTTACCTTGGACCAGTGCCTTTTTTGAGCTGATTAATCAGAGCAAAACTATGTTCAACAAGGCTGAAAAGCAAGTTTTCACCCATGATGATAGAAAAAAAATGGCTTAGCCACCCACCTACATAGGTGAATTCATGTGAATATTTGAATACATCATCTCTTAGGACAGCAAAGAATAATGGACTAAAGGAATTTCTTACTCCCTTTTAAAACCTGTTTTAAAATAAATACCATCTTATATTCTAAAATAAAAATTAGACATGGTCATTCATAGTGTATAAGTTAGGAACAGGTTATTGCACTGGCAAATAAACAAACTCTTATAAACAATGAAGAGTATAAGAAAGAAAATAAACCATGAGGGTGTAAGTTTAAAAAAAAAAAAAAAGAGAAAAAGAAGAGAACTGAGACTAATTATCTGTATTTAAACATGTGAAGATCTTACTGAGTCTACAAGGTTGAGATCTTGTTCCCTAATCAAGTGCATCAAAGGCATTCCCCAAGGCTCACAGCAAAACTGCAGAACATCCATACAAATCATTTTTATTCAAGAAAGCCCCTGAAGCGGTGTGAGTTTTCCTCTCCTCTCTGTTACACTGCTCCATAGCACTGTGTTCCTGGAGGTGCGCAGCTCTAAACCGCAAGTTTTTGCAGATTCACAGTGACGTTCTGAACGAGCTCTTTATTTTTCCTCTACTTTATTATTAAGAGGGCCAAACTCTGCCCTGATTCACAACCTCTTGAACACCATTGACTCCAGAGTGTAAATTCAGTCAGATTTTGGCCATCATTTGCTAGGCACTATATAATTTCATGTTCTTCAACCTTCAGAATGATTGAAGGACTTAATTTACTAATAATTAACTGCATGAAGCCTCTTTAAGGGGTGATACTGAGTTTAGTTCTAGTTTAAGGGGCTAATATGTAATAGACAAGTAGTTGTAAACAAGCTGTACACTTTCAACCCCTTGTTCTGACTGTAAAAGGTCAATTGTATTCATCCTGCTTTTGGTTACCCCCCCATTTGTTACCGCTTCAGAAACCATGCTGTGAATTTGTAGCTGCCATAAATGCTTAATGTAAGAGCTAACTGTGCAAAGCTGTCAGAATTCTGGGTTTAAAACTTTTTAAATCAACATTTTACTTACACTTTTTCCTTTCTTGGGTCAAAAAAAGAGTATAGACGTCAATGTCACCGTTGTTATTAATGCCTAGTAACTTGCAGAACATCATAAGAAGTTCTTGTACCCTTCCACCTTTTTCTTCCAAAAAGGAATGATGCCTAATACCATTCCCAGTAGGGGGAAAAAATGTCACTGTGAGTAGCAGTCATGACTTATTAGAAATTTTATTCAGAATCTTTGACCTTTACCTTCATTTAATTTTTTCAAAGAGAAAGAGTCACATAAAAAGATAAATAAGATTATTCCTATTTTATTTCAGTTATCATCATGTTGTAGAATAATCACTTAACAAACACAGATTGCTCTTCTAACACACAATAATCAGCTGGCACAATCAATGCTTGATTTTTTTTAATTTAGTCTCTAACTTAATAAGCACTATTTTGCTGTGCCCAATTCTTCAACAATTAATAGCACTCAGCTGCATCTAGCAACCTACAGATCTGGCACTTAAGACAGCAAAGCTCTACCAATTCCACACAGTGCTCAAAACATGCGCAGAATTGCTAAGACAACTGGGGTATGCCAAAAATACCACCTAAAAATTAGTTATCTGAAACACATGCTCTAAAGGGGTGAATTCAAAGTTTCTGTCATTTCTTTATTTGCTTATTTTTATTTCTTCACATGAAAGCTACTTTTACTTCTCAGGAATGTACAGCAAGCCTCAGAGCTCTTCCTTAAAACAGAAAAGACAAAACCTGCTGCCACTAGGTATCTCGGTATTATATTCTGCTGTTCTACTAACAGCACTGGAAAAGAAAGCAGATGTTTGAAAGCTGGGCTAACCTTTAAGCGTAAGTGAGAAGTCTGAGTTATGCTGCAGAATAAAGCACAACTAAAACATTAATTTGATTCGAGTTACTCTTTATATAGAATAAAATTACAGATAAAGATGTGTACTGGTTTTGGCTGAGATGGAGTTATTTTTTTTTCACAACAGCTCATACAGTGCTGTGCTTTGGGGCTGTGCCTGAAACAGGGTTGATAACACAAGGAGGTTCTAGCTTTTGCTGTACAGTGTGATAGCACTGCCCCACCCCACCCCACCCGCAGCAGGCTGGGGGTGCACAAGAAGCTGGGAGGGGACACAGCTAGGACAGCCGACCCCGAGCGACCAAAGGGATATTCCATTCCATATGGCAACATGCTCAGCATATAAAGCCAGGGGAAGAAGAAGAAAGGGGGGGGGCATATTGGGATTTGTCTTCCCAAGTAACTGTAACACATGATGAAGAGGTGCTCCGCTCCCTCAGTCCCACTGGGAAAAAAAGTGTCGGGATGTTCTAAAGGTACATACGGGGAAAATGTAAGGATTTTCAATATATACAACTCCAGGCAGTGCCAATACTATCATAACAGCTCAGACACTTGCCTTAAACCCTGCTCAGTGCCACCCTCAGATCACCCTCTTTGTCTCTATCGTCTCCATTCCCTACCTTCTCAGTTTCTCAGCATTAATAAAAGTATTGCAGCACTACAAGTGTGGAAGGAACAGAACTAAAAGGATGTCACATTATCCCTTTCCCTGGGCTAATGTTAATTCCTGTTCTCCCCAAAGAACAGGAATAGATTGCTGTCAGCATGCAGTCAAAGGGAGTCTGCGAGGCCCTGGAGAGATGGAGTTGGGCACATGAAGGGAATCTACCCACATTATCCAACAAGGGTGGGAGTCCCAGCTCCAAGTGACACTGCAATCTTCACCACAAAGTGAAAACCCCGATGGGCTTAACTCCCCTGTGAGATCAGAGCAGGAGTGGGACTGCACTGTGGGGAAACAGCAAAGGCAGACAGACAAGAACTGAAAGGTACCTCAAATCTCATTAACTCCTTGTCTAAAAGTATCCTGCGTTTTTTTGGATTGCTTGTTTGTTGGATTGCTTGTATTGTGGAAGTTTCAGGTGTTCTCACCATCACTGATAGAAGTTCTTCTTAGGAACCAGAAATATGAAATGAATATTGTCATGCTCCAGGGAGAATCCATGTCTTTTCAAGCAGGAGGCAAATCAATTCTTAATTCGCCCATATTTTGAAGGCACCTGAATTCATTGGATATTTAATTTCCATTCTCTCCCTCTACATCTAGCCAACAACCAGAGACTGAATCTCCCTATTTATTTACATACATGATGCAGGGAGGCACGGTGCAGACGTCTGCATTGTGTGACTACTTTAATGACACGAACATGGATCAATGGGAAACGCACTCTTTGATACCAAGATAATTTGTGTCCCAGTCAGATTGCACCTGGCTGAAGCCTGCTCCGCTGTGCGATGTGAACTACCATTTTTCACTTAAAGCATTATCTAAGAAGTGATTGGTTCCATACGCAAAAACCTCCATAAATTACATAGACACACCGTCTCTCAAGGAGTTTGGCTTATTCTATTAAGGCAATGTGGATCAGACTCGCTGCCAGCTGATCACAACTACAGAAGCTGTATCTCAGCCAACTTGCAGCAGAGCTTTTGAAAAAAACCAGCTTCTGCAGCCGAGTGCAGCAGTGTTTCAGCACCGCACATCAGGTAAGGACTGTCCCCACCTGCTGATGGAGCTGTTCAAGTGAATGACTAGATACCAGTATCTCAGACAAGCGGCTATGCTCTTAAAAAAGCACAGAGAAGCCTCCCTGAGGAGGGAAGATCAATTAGATCAGCCAGTCTCACAGAACTACGACCAAAGGGGTTGGGGATTTTTGGTGGGGGGGGTCTCCCCCCCCCCCTCCCTTTTTAATTTCTAAAACTTGGAGCTCATTGAGGAAGCTATAGCTTAAGCTTTGCATATAGGTTGGGAACTTACACCACTACTGCAGAAAAATACTGCAGTTTAACTGAATCCTGCTCTGCTTTATTTTCTACTCATTTCTTCAGTGAAGGGCCAAGGTACAATATTTGCTGCATCTTGTAGTATACAACATCCAAGAAGACAGCTGGTACTGGAGCTTTAACCTAAACGTGGAGCTTCCCAGGCTGCATCCAATCGCTGCTGCAATTCCTGAGTGTTTTGTTGCAAGGCTCAGCAAGCACACATCAAACTAAAGATAGCAGGATTCTCAGCTCTAAAGAGATGAAAGAGGCCAAGGCCGATATAGTTGTCGAGATTTCCAAGCAGTGTAATTCCATTGATTTTAGTGGCTCTCTTACCGGGGGCATCTCTGCCTACTACCTATAGACCCACTGTGAACACAGCAGTCAGAAGAGAAATATTCAGACCACTGGAATGTGAAACCTGGTGATTACGATGCAACTGTGATAATTTTGATTCATTTATTGCTGACTGAATGTATGTTTTAATTTATAGGTTGCTTTTAAAAAAGAAAATTAGAATTATTTTCCAACTTAGACTTGATCTTGGCTGGCAAGCAGGCAGGGAGGAACAGTATGGAAGGGCAGACGTCTCCCCCTTAACTCCCTTTCAAATCTCTGACTGTTTATCATGTGCTATTTCCCTGGGATCATTTTATGTCAGAAAACAAAATGATAGAGTCATTTTAAATATCTAGGGGGAAAAAATATAATAGGAATATGATATACTGTCCTAGTTAAGCACTTTCAAATTGATTTTGACACTTTCAGAATGATTTTGTCATAAATGCATAAGTCTGATCAGTGAGATTTCTGGGCTTGGGGAACAGGCAGGGTTCAAAACCTTGCAACCTGAACATCAGGAGTAAATGAAAATACCTTCCCTTTCTTTCCATCTCCACTGCCGACTCCTGCATCACAACTCCCACAAGAATAAGTGTCCCTGAAGATGTTTAATATAAGGACAGGAGAGATTATAAAACATTAACCTCCAGAATTCTGAAATCCACAGAATGAACTATGAGAAATGCTGAAGTATTCTTTAGTTCATGTCAAAAGCTTGGCTCAGCAGAGGAGGATCAAGAGACTAACACTAGTCTCTCTGTGTAACCAAACAATAGCATATAAAGTTTCTCTTCATAAGAATGGATATTCCAATTCACAGAATACTCAGAATTAAACTTACCAATTTATAACTGAATTAACATTTCACTTGGACCTAGCACTTTCCCAAGCAGTAAAAACAAATCTCCAAAATAAAAATGCAATCGAAACGTTGCTTTAGTTACAAACAGAACAAAACTGTGCTGAAACAGACTGTGAAACTGATGTTCTGCTGAAAACCTAAGTCATGAAATAACCACACTGGAAGAAAAAAAGCAAGTCTCAGCAGAGAAAGATGAAGTTGATAAGGCTGATTTTAACAATCTCTCATTGGTAATAAGGTGTTATTAGTCTCCTAGGCAAAACACTTTGAAAAGCGTGATGTTTATTTTGATAATGTCACTTGCTATGACCACGTAGGAAATTTTCCCCAATAGTCATTTGCTAAAGCTATGTGATGTGGCCATAAATAAATACACCACATTGTAAAAGCGGAGATAGCGTCTGTCTGTCCACCTACCCCAGAACTCCCTTATTGCTTATTCAATATAAAGCCTGCTTCTATGATTTGGCACATCTTTATTCAGAAAGACAGGCTGATTGCTGACAACTTTGATGCAATAAAGACTGCTGCAGCATTACTGGAAGAAAGTCATTTGATAAATGTATATTTTCCATTTTGCTTAAAAGGAATCTATTATAAGTGCAGCTGCTTTCTGAATGAAATTAATGCCACAGTAAAATGGGACTCGCTCTCTAATATTAGACTGAAAGGCATTGTAATGCAGCAGGAGGATTGAACTTTGACTCCTTCAAGAACACGGATTCATATAATAAAAAGGGGAAAAAAGGCTTTAAAATGCTAACATCCTCTTTTCAAAGCTTAGCAAAGCTGCTGTCCAGAAAACAGAATAGCAAATACAGGTTGTGTGCATCTCCAAAGAAGAATATACCCTAAGGAATACCGTAAGGAATTCATATAACAAAATTGTCAAGATTGTTTTGAAGTTTTTGAACGATACTGCAATGTACAACTGGGAGGAGAATCTCTCATACTTTTACCAGCTAGTGGTGATATACATTCCCTATTTACATGGGTTTTAACCAAGCTATATACTGTTGGATTACAGCTAAGATTTACCAATCCTTTACGATTCAACTTCATATGTGAGAAGTTCTCTCATAATTTTCAAGATTTCAAGAATATTCCTGTTCAACACTGGCTATAAATGAGATTTTGGGTTACTTTCTATTTAAGGTGTGGTTTTGTCACTGAAGTAGACAGAAAACAAGAAGGAACAGGGCTATCTTCTGGGATGTGGGTTTTCAAGAACATTCCTTACCGCTCTCGGCACCCATAACTGGTAGGACTGTACCACGGATGGTTCCCTTTCTGACCCAATGACCATTTAATTTGCTACAGAAATGGGAGTGACTCTGTGATGAGAGGCCCAGCACAGGTGAGCCGAGAGACCTGTGATCACTATGCAGGAAAAACATGGGAAAGGATGAACGTCAGAACATCTTTAGCCTGGCTAAAGAAAACCAACAGCACTGCTCTTCTTCAACATGCTTTGCATCTTCTTTCTGTTTGAGCTACGTTTTTACAGATCCTTATCCCTTTTTTCCTTGACAAAACTCATGTATTATTATGATTCTAGTAGTTGAGGAATGGGTTTCCTCTTCTCAGTTTATATTGTTTAATACACAGCTGTAAAACGGAGCAAGAAGATATCCACAAATATTCACTTTAACCGATGCCTCTCCTGCCCCTTTCTATATTCAGCCAAGTGGGAGAGTTCTCAAGAAAGGGATTTTGGCTTTAGCTCTGACTAAAATCTGTCTTTCTCTTTTCTCTACATTGGAAGCCTACAGAGATCAGTCCCTCTGTTCACATTCGTAAATACCCCATAAAATGTTCTTCTAAAGAGCAGGTCCATCTGCTGCTAGATAGAAGACAGGCAGGTGCCACCCTGCGAGGCCCTACAAAAATAGAAACTCATATACAAAGCAGCCACAGCTTAAAAGTTGGAACACTTAAAATATAAGGGCTCTTCTTATTTGCTCTGTGAGATTAAGGCCTCTGGTGTTCACACTTTCAATCTTTCTTTCTGCACCCTCAAATAAACCCACGTGGTGCCATGGTGTGCTGCAGCCAGGTAACTGAAAAGCAGATGGCAGTGGTATTGCCCCGATCTGCCTCAACCGTTTGAATGAGATGCTGATATAACTTTACAGCACTGTTTCTGATGCTTAAATTAATTTACTTCAACAGCTTGCATATGTACTTAGTTTATTTGCATAGCTTGAATACTGGTATCTGACATTCCCTTGACATCTCCCATGGGTGAGGGTCTTGAAAAATTTTACTTGCCATAAGCATTGGCAGTACACTCCAAACTGGCAGGCATTTGCCTCGTTTGTTCAGATGCCTGTGATGATACATAAAAGTGTTTCTTAGTTTTTTCAAACAGAAATAGCTTTCACTATGTAACTGACAAAATAAGGAGTAAGAGTTGTTATGTAAGCATTTTAATAATTAAAAAAAAGTACTGTCACATCACCAAAACATTTTAATATGATTTGTTGAAAGTAAGGAAAAATAACATATTTCAGGAATGACTCTTTCTTGATAATTATATGTAAAACTGTTCATTTTGTATATAAAGTTCTTTACATTTGTCTTCAAATAATTAAAAAGCTTAAAACCTTCAGTTATAGATTATTTTTCTTAATTGAAAAATTCCAATATTCTTTGAACAATAAGTTTGGATTTTTCTCAGCAAAACATTTAATTAAGGGTATTGAACTTTGTGAGGAAAAAAAAAAAAAAAACCAAAACCAGAAAAGTTTCACTGTTTCTACAGAAAGATGTTTCTCTCCAAGTAATGCTCATGTTCCAGGAGAAAACTTTGTAAGTGAAAAGTAACAACCAGATATACTCTGTGGCCGCAGCAATACAAACCCTAAATTAGAGATAATACGCATCACTAAATCTTACTCCAGTTTACAAACAAGAGTAATCTGCATTCTCTGTAAAGAAAAAGAACACGTTGACATAGTTAAACTAGTGCCTTCAAAGTGACATCTGGATTTGGACTCAGATTTTAAACCCTCATCGCAGGTGGAGATGAGAGGTGTTGTTTCAATTGTAAAATACAAACAAATGTCTGGGTTTTGGCAGTGCTGTAAGCAAGCTTTTCCTTGTTATCTCATTTTTTAAGAGACATTAAGGCAAAATAATCTGGACCATTTTATCTGTCTCAATACTAAAATATACTCCAAGTGTTATGTTCTTACCCTTTCTTCTCTACTGTCAGTTCACTCAGCATTTCCTTCTTAAGCCCTCAGAAACAGAAGCAGCATGACTTTTCCTCAGCCTGTTCTACTGCAATTTCCTATTTATCAACAATTTCAACTTCTGAGCAATCTAGACATGACTTTGTTTCTGTGCATTCTTGCTTTTTGTGTCTGTAAAATATTTTGGAAGCAGGGAAAAGTATTTTTAAAAGTATACTCAATATTTTCTCCTTATTTTGCAAGAAAGCAGCTGTCTTGTATACCATCAAACAGTCCCTCCTCCTTCACAGACTTGTTTGTAAGATCACAAGTCCCAGTGCAGCACCTCTTTCCAAATGTTGTCTTTTGTTTCGCTGCTTTCTTTGTGTTTGCACTTGCAATGGTCTGTCCTTTCCTGCTGGATAGCTGGCTAACTCATTTCTAATATTTAAACGTTTTAGGTTTGCTCTCATCATGACCCTAATACAGTGCATTTACACTACACTCAAAGGAGATGAATAGCGAGCCTACCAGATAAATGGCCACAGACTCACAGCCTTCAAGAGACTTATTCACTGGAGTAACAGTAATAGCCCGCAAGGGCACTTTCAAAAGCTTTTCATGTCTTTCTACATTCCT
>NW_010143053.1:108641-111338 GCF_000699245.1 Pterocles gutturalis
TCATTACTGGGTGATGTTGCTTTCAGATGGTGAGGGCTTTTGGTCACTGCCAGCTTGGGAAAGATTCATATTTATGACCTTGAACTGAAAAGCTTCCTATTGCACTTGGGCCACTTGCACCGTTCCCTCCGTCTGGCCACTCACACAACATTCCAACTCATTTCCCTTCCTCTTCAGCTTAATCACCCTGTGCTCTTACACTTTGGTACTCGTGGCTGCCTACAAGTACAAGGCAGCCCACCAGCACCGCAGAAAATGTAAGGCTGCTGTTGTAGTTGCTAGTGGCTGGTTTGAACGGCACCACATTCTCTGCTGTAAAACCCCAAAAAAAGAGTACTCCACCCCACAGAGCATTCACAGCCTCGGGGCGATTCACCCTGTAATTCACAGGGCAGTGACTCACAGGCACACAAGGGCCCGATTCTGCTCTTGACCTCAGTCCAATCATATGTACATACCCACGATAAAATCTGAGCATTTGATGTTATCGTGCCCTGCTTTACTCTTTCCACTAGATGTACACATAAAGCTCACAGTGACATGCAGGTGGGAGAAAAGGGCCGTACCGCAGTTAATACCGAGTCTGTAGGACTATGGAAGGCTGATTTATACCAGAATTGTGCATACACGTTTCTGTCACGTTAGCCAGGGTTCACCATCCATCCAGATTTAAGATTTCCCATTGTCTTTGTTTTGGCTACGAAAGAACAGATGAAATCTGAATTGATACTAAATCGCTGCTTCCACAAAAAAAAAAAAAAAATACCTGGTATGTAAGGGCATCTGGCTTGACAGGGTAGCCGGTTAAAGCCTATTCAGCATAAAAACAAAGACAAGAGACAGAAAAAGCAATAAATCACCCCTAGCTATACAAACTCTAGGAAAGAGGAGATAATGAAGACAATACCAAAGACAGAGCTCTCAGGTCCCTGAATGATGGGCCATCGAAGGAACCATTCAAAGTCCTGAAGAACTGATAAGAAGGGCTGGAAACAAGGTTACTGAGTCTCATAGGGAGGGCTGATTTTATTGCATGGGGGTTGTAGGACTGTGAAAAAATTATGGGATGTTTTAAGCAGTTCATGGGAACATGCAAACGGAATGGTTAAGATCAAGGAGGACTGGGGCAAAGCAAGAATGGGAAGACGGAGAGGAAGTTTAATATGAAAACAAAAGGCTGATGGCATACAAACAAGCTGCTGTTCAGTATACTTGTCTGGCCAAGCCCTATGCCTGATAACTGCAGTCTTATGAAACTCCATCCATCTATTTTCTGTGTGACTTTGCTCTCCAGTGTGTTTGTGCTTCATCAGCAAACTCCAGGCTCGACTAGCCAGTAAGTCCTGGAAAGATGTGAGGCTGGAGACGGAGACAGGATGAACAGGGCTTAGGTTCTGGGCTTGGATTCTTTGTGGACTTATGGTCCATCAGGGTTTAAGAAACCCGAGGAAGTGAAAACTGCAGTCAAGTTGCAGTAGCTGGCAAGCAGGAGGAGATTAGAAACTGGAAAAAAACCCATGCTGGAGATAGAGGGGCCAAGAATAATGGCATCAGTTGTGCACAGCTTTATAGCCTGGGATCTGAGGGCTCTGCAAATATGCGAGAGACTGTGAATCAAGACAGAGAGAGTTTAGAAACATATATTTGTGTATATGTGTACATACACACACACGCACTCTAAATACTCAGCTTCCTAATGATTTGGAGAGGAGGAGCAGGGGTGGGCTGTGCTGTCCATGTAAGTGCAGTGGGTGCCAATAAAGGCAATGCTCTGTATCGATCTACATATCTGAGCATGTGAACGGTCTGTGCACGCACATACGCGCACATGTGCATCTATCAGGAACACACACACAGCCTCGCTATTGGCACAACCTGCAAATGGGAACAGCAGGAAACACACCGGGAAGGAGAAATCCAGGCTCCCCCAAGAGCCTCAGCCAATTTTGGATCTTTGTTACAACAATGTCAACAGACAATTACTCCATGGTTTTTTTGGGGAAAAGCAAGACCCTATTTAAACCTACAGCAGGCCTCAGAATTTTTCCTCATACTCAATTTTTTCTAACTACGCACCTTTAAATTTTAAAGTTCAACCTTTCTTGTTTGCTCATTTGTTCTACACTTTCCATGTTCAGCAACTCCAACAAGATGAAGTGGAAATAAAAACAATCACACTATGAAATTAATCCCTTTGTTCCAAAGATAGCAATCAAAACACATTCAATTGATGAGGCTAGAACTAGGGAAGTGGAATTACAAACTCTTGGAGTCTGTGCCAGGTATAACATAATACAAAATCATAACAATTATTACAAAGAAATAAAAAAGGAACCACAACTACCCTAGCATCAATATAACTCAATTACTGCTCCACAGTCCAAGCTGCTGGAACGCAACAGGTTATTTTAACCACTTATCTGAAACTGCAATAGCAGTGGGAGCACTTTGGCAAGTGTTGTCAGGAGGATGGTGGCTCCACTGTCACACTGTCACCTCCATGGCTGCAGGGGGATCTCTGCCCCACCCTCACCTCCATGGCTGCAGGGGGATCTCTGCCCCACTGTCACCTCCATGGCTGCAGGGGGATCTCTGCCCCCCCATCACCTCCATGGCTGCAGGGGGATCTCTGCCCCCCCATCACCTCCATGGCTGCAGGGGGATCTCTGCCCCCCCATCACCTCCATGGCTGCAGGG
>NW_010143053.1:111512-210688 GCF_000699245.1 Pterocles gutturalis
CCATGGCCCTGTGGCCACAGCCGCCTCACCATGGTCCTCACCACGGGCTGCAGGGGATCTCTGCTCCCGCGCCTGTAGCACCTCCTCCCCTCCTGCCCTGCTCTTGGTGTCTGCAGAGTTGTTTCTCTCTCATATTCTCATTCCTCGCTCCTGCTGCAGTTGCTGTTGAGCAGCAACTTCTCCCCCTTCTTACATCTGTTATCCCACAGGCTCTGCCACCATCACCGATGGGCTCGGCCTTGGCCAGCGGTGGGTCCATCCTGGATCTTGCTGCATTGGCTCTGTCGGGCACAGGGGAAGCTTCCAGCAGCTTCTCACAGAAGCCCCCTGCTACCAAAACCTTGCCACACAAACCCAATGCAGTGATTACAATTGCTGATCCCATCTCTCCATTGGGAACACCAGTGTAAAAACTCAGGTTTCTAGATCTGACAGGGTTATAAAGCTGATGAAGTACAGTGTACAGGCAACCCCCTTTTCCCCTTGCTGTTGCTTTACCTCGCTTTCTTTTGAAAACCTTGCAACTAGAATAGCTGCTGCGATGTTACAGCTACATGTTCTGAGTAGCAACTAGACAGAACTCAGATTTCTGAGTAATCCAGCTACGCAGAGAACACCAGCAGAAATGCTTGGGGTTTTTGCTCAGAAGCTAACAAGGAGTTGCCTGGTGGAGCCCACACTCCAAACCTTAGCTCTGGGTCTTACAGGAGCTTCTCCCAAATGCTCAGGCTCTCACAGCTTCCTTCTTTTATCACTTCAGCAACCAGCCACCCAGCCACACGTACATACATCCCATAACACCCTGTGCAAATCTCTGTCACTCATATGCCAGGGGAGCATTGCTTTCCACATAATCTTAATAACTAAAATAATCTTAATTAGTCTACTAACAGCTTAACCCACTCATTATGTTTGTCTGTCCTTGTGCCTGTGGACACTTGGCTAAAAGGGCCACACTAGCCTCGAAAGCACAGCAAGGAACTGAGGATGTCTCTGCTGAAGGAAAGACAATCAGAAGGTGCCAGTGGTTCTTCTGTGATGCTGAGATGGAGAGAATTGCCTCTGCTTTTTCTAAATATGATAATGTAAGAGTGCAGAAGGACTAAAACACTGTACTCCAGGTAAGGTATTTGTTCCTGCTGCACAGCTTTAATGAAAAGGGCCCCATAAAGTCATTGTCTATTTAAACATCATTACTGTATTCTTCCTCTACCTAAGTTGCTCACTTTTTCTGCCCTATAACAGCATAGCAGACCATGTTAAATCAAAGTAAGTTTTTAAAAGACATTATAATACAAGAGCAAAATAAGAGTGATTAAGATCTCAAACCCCATTCTTCCAGCTCCACCTCCGTTTTGAGACAACAGTTACAGTGCAACTATGAAGAGGCTATGGTTCACAGCTTGTAAAATATAGCCGAGATGAATTCCCAAACATCATCACTCTATCTTTGCACAAGACAGAAATAAAAAACAAAACAAAAAGCCCTAAAACAAAAACAAAAGAAAAAACATGCAAATGGTGAAGGAAAGAACAGCAGCAGCGATAAAAAAGAAAACACCCTGCAGGAGGTGATATGGTACGATTTCAGCCAGACAGCTTCTGCTGTCTTCTTCCAGCACTTTTTGGGGGTGACAATCAATATCTCTCTTCATCACCTGGTATTTTGCCTTACATAGAATAGCATCTTTAGGGAATAGATATAAATAGCTATTTGACTCAAAAATAACTACCTAACTGAATATATTTAGAAATGACTTTTTTTCCTGTGCTTAGGAGGAGACACTTGAAAAAGGTGCAATCAAAGTATAGAGAGATGTGACAAAAAAATGACAACGCAACAGCTGTACCAAGTCTTTCTAGCATAAGGAAAACAGCATCTGCAAGGAAAAAAAAGCTGTGTGCGCACATGTGTGCACACATGCTCCCAGACACAGTTTCAGGGCTCAGCAAAGTAGTTGGTTTGGCAGCTTTGTAAGTTCAGTAACAACATATGTAACATGAGTGAAAGTATCTGCAATTCCCCTCTGCGACAGGCTCTCTAAAACTGCAGGGATGATCCAAGCCACCAAAGCTAATCCTTTCTGACTTTTTTTTTCTCTGAAACTGGCAAGACTGAAGAGGAGGGTATAGCGACGGGGGCCCCGCAAAGGTGCACAGGCACCTACAGAAGCTGGTGGGGACTCAGAGCCACCCCATGCAACTAACACAGCCCCCTGCACCCTGCAATCACTTTGTGGCTCTCCTCATCTGGACTGAACTTTAATAAGCAGCCCACAGGTGAGAGACTGCTGGTTTCACTCCTGTTCCTTTAAATTAGATTATGTGGCTACATGACTGGGTTTTTTTTTTTTTATTTTATTTTTTTTTAAAGATATAAAAAGGCTCAGGAAGTGAGGGAGCCCAAAGTTTCTTGTTCCTTTGTTTGCTTTTAGGCTAAATCTTGTCTAGAAGGATTACAAGTATAATAATATTCTTATTGCAAGTTCTGATAAAGGTGCTTGAAAAAAAATAAACACCTTTTATTATCTAGAAGTCTTTGCCTTTCTCAATGTAGTCAAACTAATACAATGACATTCCCTATCCCAATATCAATACATGTTCAAAGTAAACATGGAGTTGTATATTCAGAATTTTACTAAAATACATAAATAATTATGATTGTATTCTTATGTATAAAACAACTATTTAGCACCCTGTCTCAGAACTGATCTTTAGAGGTATTAACGAGAATATGATTTTTTTTCTCAGCCTGCTCCTAGTAGGTACCTTCCCCTTCCATAAATGTACTGAGGAAATTTATTATTAATCCAGTCAGTTGGATCATCCTTCCCTTCACACTTGAGAAAAACATTTTGGAGAAGAGTGGCTAAGCCAGGAGTCCCCATACATTGGACAACATTGGTTTTATTATGGTTTTTCCTTTGGTAAGGATTATTATTTTATTTACTTATTTAACATAGATTCACAAATTAATTTAGTCACGGTACTACCAGCATTGTGCATTAATGATTTAAGTTTCAACTTCTAGAATGGCTCCAGGGACCAAATCTAAATGACTGGATTAGTCAAAGGACAAATCCGCCCATGTATGGATTTCTAATAGCTTTTATACCTAGATGGCCCCTGGCTCCTGAAGAGGCGGTGACAGCTTTGGCTATCTGTGTTACAGCACAGCCACTGCTGAGCCACAGCCGCTGTGGGGCAACTGCTGCAGGGCACAGACATGCCTGAGAGCAGCCTCTGGTCATGCCACAACACAGAGTGAGAAATGAGAAGCCAACCCAGAAATGCCCACATTTTACCTTAGTTACCTCTCTTTCCTTTTTTTGACACATTTTTTGATTATAAGCAGCACACATTGTGAGCCGGCTGCCTGCAGAAGAGAGCAAAGAGCAGGGTGGCACTCCAGGCTGCAGTACCAGGGTCAGTGAAGGTGACAAGCTGAGCAGCTTTCCCTGGAGGCACTCTCGTGCACCCCCAGAGCTGTACGGGTAAATCCGCAGTGAGAAATGGATGCTGTGGTGCAACACTCCTACTCCGCTCTTTGGTCCATGTGCTGAAGTTGGGTAACAACAACAAACAGAAGTACCAAATTCTGCAGTCTTTGCTTACTCCTGTCCACTAAATAATATTTTTCATAGCTTCTTACTTCTAAGTTCTTGATGAGTGTGATTCTATTAATCCTCTATTTTACATTGAATGAGTTGTAGAGAGATCAAGGGACAGCAAAAGGAATGGACACAACACTCAAGTTACTTATTAAAATTGGTTTAGACATTTATATTTTGGGGATATGACAAAAAGAGAAATGAGCTTTCCACAATCTTTATTGAACCCTAGCACAATGTGGGAGATGTGTACTGCCTACTTCTGTGATAATCATGGTATGAATGTGCAGAGGAAATTAGCTAACAGAACAAAATCTTTCATGAGAGCCTTAAGAAAACATTCGATTATACTGTCAGAGATACCTGGCTAGGTAATTACACTGCCGTGCAGTAAATGCTTTAGCATTTAGAGACACAATATCAACTGCTAGCAGTGCACATAGCTCCCTTTGCTACCCTAGGGCTTATTTTCTGATTACGAAACACTAAGCGGAACTGGATTGCCCAAGGATTTATTGTGGCTGTGGCAAGACGTAACTGAAGCTGATGGAGAATTTCCTCATGCTGGGGCAGTGCTCTCTGAAGAAGCTGCAAGGCCAGTCTGAGGTGAGCGATGGATAAGATACGTACCCTTACTATTTATTTATTTCATCTGCTCAATCTGCATTTTCATAAGTTTTCAGTAAAATGATGGAATCCAAATGGAAATAACCTATCTAGCTAACAAGGGTGCACCAACCAGCTAATTGCACAGTCTGCTGGAATACAAATGAAGAGGAGATGGCTTTGAGCTACAGCACAATTCCAAGTGCAACAGCAAAGGCAGGAAAAAAGATAGTCACAGCTGATCATTTATTGCAGTAGCGTCTGGGCAGTAAGAGCCAACAGCAGTACACAACACACTCATCTCCAGGAATACCTCCTAGCAGGTTAGTTTCCCTGAAATATTTTCTTAACAAATCACAATGGTGTTAATAATACGATGAAAAAAAAAGTACATGTAGATAATGCAATGTAGTTAAATAATCTTCTTTTGACAATGGTAATTAAAGGGTCACATTCCCATTTTCAACAATCACATTCTATTACTTAGATCTATCCTGCAATAACTGTTTTTTTCTCCACTAAAATGATTTTGAGCTGTAAAAACATTAAGCAGATTCATGGAGTCTGAAAAGGTCAGAGAGACCTGAATCCGAAAGCTCTTATTTTTGTACTGTTGACCTACAGTGTTAAGATAAAAGTCAGTTTCCATGATGATATTCATAGATGACTTTTTAAAGGTAACTTTGTTCATAGTAACAGAAAGATAGAGTAGTTTGAACACAAACCGCACCAGTGAAGAAGGAGGACAAATACCTCCCTAAGGAAAGTGGGCCGAATCCAAGGTCCATTGAATTAATTAGCATCAACATTAGCTTTGCCTAAGGGGCTAAAGACTCTCCTTTTTCTTTTTTTTTCTTTTTTTTTATTGGCCAAGCTGCATATCACAATATGTAGGCCGGCATCCAAAACCACACTTCAATCATCTTTGTTAGCTAATCCACTTATGTATCTAACTCTTAAAAAGAGAAATGGCATTCCTAATGCTGGTATATTCTTCTCAAATTTGATCTCACTGCCTTCATGTCCACTGTTACCATTTTAAGACAAAATAAAATACTCCCTTGCAGCAATTTGAAACAGGGAAATATCTGTAGATTACTTTTAGTATTCGAGGAAATTTTGTACTGTCAACAATTTAACAAATTTAACCCATGCTTGAATGACAATGTAGTATCACCCATCCAAATAATTTCCATTAGGAACTTTGGAAGTGTTTAAATGATGAAGACGTGAAATAGAAACCACTCATATAACATGACAACTGACCAACATTAATTCTGTAACTGGGGAAAATACCAACAACTGCCTCTGCAAGATGCCTTGCTAACGGAGTGCAGGTCGCATAGCAGTGCCATGGTGTTACAGGTGCCACCATCACACTCCAACTCCTTTCTGTGTGATTGCTTCCTACCTATACTACATGAAAGCTGCTCATAAAATGCTTTAAGTTCATTCAAGTGCAAAAGATACCGCAGTTAAAAATCAAGTGAGAGGACCAACAATTATGTTTCAAAGTATCTCCTCATCTATCAGGTAACATTGGTCCACTCTCTCTGCAATGGCCCCAGGAAGCTGGGCTCTTCATTTGTCAGCTTGACTTATGCTGTGCAAGAAGAAGAAAACAAACGTAACAAACAGCTATCCAAAACGGTGAGACTTCTGTCAGACAAAACTTGCACTTAAAGGTCTACTGAGGAACATGAAAACATATCCTTACGTCACAAAGACTATAACATCCACAAGACACAGCCCCTTCATGAAACGCTTGGAAGTTTTCCAAATCATCTTCTAGCACAGAAAACTTCATCATTCTCAGAAACATGCAGAATGGTAACATTTGAAATAAAATGCCCAAACTTAACAAGGTAAAATTAAAGTATAAACTAAATTAGCAGTCGTTCAGCTGCTTCTGAATATGCCTGTTACTGGTGGCCAGCATTGCAAAATTCTCTCCACTGAACACAAAACTGGACAGAGACTGCTCCTCTAAAAGATCAAAGAAAAATGGTAACTGTTTTAATTGCTTAATAAAACCTCAATGAACTGATCACCTACCAGCCTAAATGCAATCTTTAACTTTATAACCTGAAATCCAGTGAACTCCATCAATCTTTTAAAGACCGACTATTTCACAGAATTGGCCTTCCCCTGACATGAAGCAATATATAGACCTGAGCTCTTATCACTAGTAGTTTGCAGTGATTAGAAAAAGGTAATGGATTAGATTTTAAAAGCCATTTATATGGTGTTATATGGCATAGATATTTAGCAATTACAAGAATCTAGCCAGAGCCTCCTTTAAAGCTCAGACTTGTAGCCCTTTTTCTTCGAGAAGGCTACCAAGACTGTCAAGCCAGAGAGCACGCAGGAACAGTAAGACTGTATTCTTCCATTTCCAAATTGGAAGTTATTTGTTACAGCACAAAATGGCATGACTTATGGGCTCCAGGGCTTTGTTGCAGGACAAACATTTCTTCATTCAGTGACTAAGTTCTGTCATTGTTACAGAGGCCATCAGTTAAGCCAACAATTCTTATACAGAAAGGACACTTTTCATTTTGGTTCCCTAACTGTATTGGTTGATTTTATTCACCCCTGGCTCTCAGTTAGATGGTCATTCACTACCCAGTTTGCAAATGAAGGTTTCATTTGAACAAATAATTGTACAAATTTAGAAACCTTCCCCTAATCTGAATATTGAGCATCAATTTTTGACTACCCTAATGAAGAGGTAGAGGAAACTAGGAAATCAGCAGCTGATGCCTGGAAGTCCCTTTACTGTTCTTGCTACAAATAATACTTTTAGAGAAATAAATGTTCCTTTAACCCCCTACAGGGCAAGTATTATCCTCCTTTTAAAGAAAGAAACTAAAACTGAATAAATTACATGTTTTAGTCCAAAATCTTGATGGCAGAACTAGGACTGAAATCTTTAACTCTCTGTTCATTGATTGGAGATAATTAGCTGCATTCTCTTTAATTTTGAGAGGAAAATGGGATTATTCCAGTAATGATGCAGTCCACATCTGAGTTTTTGTGTTTTACTTACTGATAATATTTAACATGGCAACCATTTTATATCACTGTGAGAATAAAAATAACTTCTTGGCTACGACCTCCTCCAGCCTATGACAACTCTGAAATTCCAGCATCATCTTGACTGGTTTTAACAGATACAACATCTGGGGACAGAAGAAGTGAAATGCCGTGCTCTCAGTGCTACAGTACCTGTCTGATAATTTCAAAGATAATAATTCCTCAAGAGAGGGAAGGTGACCATGAAGTACTATGCTTGGTATAAGCAGGACCTGCTCACTTCTGTCTATGCATCCTTCTCGTAGCCCTGAAAAAGGCTGCTTACATAGGGAACACTTTTCTTCTGGACTCAAATATTCTCACTTAACTGTCTCTTGGCAGAAAAGGAAGAGTGAATAAGGAGCACCTTGAAGTGATTGATGACAATGTTCAGCGCGTTTGTGGGACAGCTCATTAGATACTATAAAAAAGGCCCCTCACAATGCACATTAAAGCATCTGAGGGGAGCACATTCTTGATAAGTTTTAGATCCCAACTCAAAGGCACCACGCCAGCTTTCTAACAATGGGGTGAGGCCAATGTGGAACACTTCAGAAGGATTTACACGAATAAAGTGTTCAACCATGTATCAAGGATGATCAATGAGGAAGAAGAGAGAAACTTCTCTACTGATGTTACACACCAGATAGAGGAGACTGCACAATACGATAAAAATAAAATCAACCTTCTAAGTCAGAAGATTATAACTTCTGTAACAGTCACCCCTGCCATCACTGCCTCTTTTTTGCTATTTTTCCTTTTGATACACAATCATCTTCTATATAATTTGAAAAGTAAGTCTGGGTTTGGTTACTAGATGTAGCTTAATGATGACCCAATTTCTCCAACTGTTATTTCCAACGATGAATCATATTTATACATCATTATCCATTAGTAGCCCATAAAAATAATTCAGTCACTCTTAAGAATTTTATTCATGTCAGCATTTAGTTGTAGATATATGCTTGGAAAGACACCATGTTAAGCATAATTCTTAGTAGGGGGAAGGCCGAGGGTGCACGAGAGGTTGGGAGGGGACACAGCCAGGACAGCTGACCAAAAGGATATCCCATACCATATGGTGTCATGCTCAGCATATAAAGCTGGGGGAAGAAGTAAGTGGGGAACATTCAAAGTGATGGCATTTGTCTCCCCAAGTAACCGTTACACGTGATGGAGCCCTGGTGTCCTGGACATGGCTGAACACCCGCCTGCCCATGGGGAGTGGTGAATCAATTCTTTGTTTTACTTTCTTTGTGTGCATGGCTTTTGCTTTACCTGTTAAACTGCCTTTATCTTAACCCACAAGTTTTCTCACTTTTCCTCTTCTGATCCTCTCCCCCATCCCACCAGGGGACAGTGAACAAGCTGTGTGGTGCTTATTACTGGCTTTGGTTAAACCACAACACTAGGTAGCGGCTCATAACTAAACTTTAAGACACTGACCCTGAGTCTTACCTACTTGTTTCCACTTAAATGTTTTAGCAAAATGAGGAAAGAACCAGGAAAACAGTAATCCTGGAGCACTCCCCCTCTGCAGCAGGGTTTCCTGTCTGAACACGGAAGACACTTCCACCTCTAAAGCCCACTCTGTCAAACTAATTGTTACAACTCCTATTTCTTCAAGATATTTACATTTCCATCAGCACTCATTTGTCTGTCAAGAACAGTAAAATGCCATACCTGGAGATAGTTCAGTGGAGCTGAAGTAAAGCAGGCCTGCGAGCTCTACAAGTCAATCTCCATGTATAAGTTGCTTTGTGCTTTTAAGAAACCTTTTACCCAGAGTTAATTTCTCCCTAGTCTGATAGCCCTGACAATTCTGAAGTATCTGTTACCTCCTCTATGTAAAAAAACCTATCAGAACCCACTAAGAATTACATGTTGTACCCTTTTTAATCCTTTTTTGATTTGGTGATGCCAAGAGTAAGTGCTTTTAAGAGAAGTGAAATACAGGGGTTCAGGTCTGCTGGGTGCATTAGGAACAGACAGCGGTGCCCGGGTTACACCACGGCTGTCCTGATGAGCACGACTCATTTCACCGCACCCAAAGGCAGTCGCTTACAAACTACAAGAATATCTGACCTGGAATTTTCCTGTGACTATCACAAATGAATAGCATTAAGTTACAAAGTTGAAGACTACAGATGGGTGGAAGTTTATTTGGTGACTAATACACTCACTAAAACTTAGCACCAGTAGGAGTGACAAACAAACTTCTCTCAGGGTTCCTGCGTCCTTCTGAAACGGGGTTGAGCAGTATCACTGCTATTTTTGTGTGTTACGGACAGAAATTTCAGTAGTGACCTTGCTTTAGGATTTGGGTACCAAACTTAAACTGACCCAAACAAGTATGATTTTCAGAGAAAATGCAGTCAGCACTTTATGAAAATCAGCTTCATTACATCACTCAGCCCCAAAATCTCTAGGTTCTCTTGACTATACGATATATATTTTATTTACCCAATCTACAGTTTAGCTGTGACAATGCTATTTCAGGGGTTTGATTACAGTTTTGATGAAGATAGCTGCAGAATATGATGGGAAGACTTTGTCCTCCCTCCAACTTCCCTCTTTTAAGGCAAAGGGAATTGAGGACACTGTGTAAGACTGCAAGACCAAAGAGACTTTTTACATTAGAAGAGGAGAAAGCGCAGCGATTGCTATCACATAAAGGTCTCATCTGAAAATGGGTCTTTCAAAACTGATTTTACCCATCTGCAGTTTACTTAACGTTGCACAATAACAAACACATAGAAAGATGATAGCCATCAAAAGTGGGTTTTGGTGACAAGGAAGAGAAAAACATGCTTTCATATTATACAAAATTGTGTTATATTGATGCTGCCATGTACTACACTTGATTACAACTTTTTACACCCTTTCATTGATTTTGTGAAATGTACTTGTATGTATCTTTTATGCATTTGTTTACAGAATATCTTGAAATTAAACCCATGTTCTACGGTTCCATGTCTCAGGATGATAACAACCTACTCGGTGCTTACACACAGAAATGCATAGTCACCACATGGATAGGCCCGTCAAACCGATTTGGACAAAATCTAATGTGAAAATTACATTTGCCTCTGTAAGCCCCTTCTCATCAGCATTTCTTTACTAGAAGGTAAAAATGATGCAAAGTCCTCCAAAAGGTTTATGAAAAAGGAGGATAGATAGTTTATTTCTAGCAAGTCCTGTTCCTCTGATCTTATGCCATACTGCTTTTATTTAAAAAAAAAAAAAAAAGAAACAAAGAAATCTGAAGTCTAACATTGGAAGAGAGATGATATAAAAAAGAAAAAAATAAGCCTAATTTAGAGTTACTGATGATTACAGACTGATCTTCAACTTTTACAATGTCTTTGTCAGTACAATCACTGCAAACTAACCAGATTTATTTTCTATTAAGACCTCACTCAAAACTCCAATGGAACTAAAAAAATTCTCTCACCCCTTCCACACCTGCTCATTTGAGATCCAGCAAAGCAAACCTACAGATCCTTTTCCCTGTGTTCCTGTTTGCCCTCCGGGTGCTGGTCTGTGTGAAGGCAGGAGATGACAAGTTTAACAGCCCATACCCAGTCATCCTTGACAGGACACCAAACAAGCACGTTAGTACTAATTAATCACTGTCACAAGCTGACCAAGTGTCAGGACGTCCTATTTAAGGTCACAGAATGAAGTCAGAAATTCAATACCACAAATATTAGAGAAGACATGAAAAATGTGATTTTTCTTTTGAAGATGTAATATACAAATAGCAGGTGCTCCTCATATTTCAGAAGTTATCAGGAAAGTACTTCCATTTACTGCCTGATTTCAGACAACTGCTGCTTGTAAATGGTAATCCTTTGTACTAATAACAGATCTGTAAAGTATTTTTATCAATGTACAGAGCATTAGTTGACTTCTTTCTCTTGCTTGTTAATTTCTTTTGCTTAACATCACGATTAACCATTGCTATGGTGTAAATTATGGAACAGCAAACCAAAACTCCTCTAAAGCATGCCGCAATTTTAGAGCAAAATATCAAACCGAACAGCTACCTAGGGTTATGTAAAGTACAGAATTCTCAGAGACTTCTAAAACTGGATGCTGACCAAAGGTAACTTGCTGACGTAAGGCCTAAAGAAGCATCACAGATATTTCATATGCCTCTGAATCATCAGGGACTGGTCAAGTTAAAGAAGAAATCGAAGTCAAGGGATTTCACGGCTTAACCTGGCTTGGCAAATCATATGTTTCAGATAATGTAAAGTTAACTGCCTCTGCTTTGATAGCATGCAACAGTAAAGGAAAAATTACTCTGAAAATCAAAGTCAAGGATGCATCTGGAAGAAACCAAAGTATTACACGTGTTTATAAGAGCCACGTAACAGGCTGTATAAGTAGGATCTGAATGATACAGCAGAATCCTAAAATAAGGTTTCCTGGTTTTAGTATCAGTGAAGTTGGTATGGGTTTGATCAGCATTTCCAAGAACACAGTTTGCTTCTGTATCTCAGGTGTACCCGCAACAATTTGGGCGTGAAATAAAGAACTAGACTCCTTTAGGAGCTCAAAACTTATGAATCAGGTTCCTGGAAACTGTAAGGTTGCTCCTGCTTCTGAATTATGAGAAAAAAAGAACCATTCAGTGTTTTCATCCGTGGAATTATTCAAAAGCTCCTTTGCCCTTTCTGAGTGAGCTTTTACACCACGGTTACCTGTTACTCAACTTCACAGTGATTCATGAAAGGAAAATTTAGGTCTTGAAGTTCTATAAGAATATTCAACCACATCCCTATATATTCACCTGTCTACCACTCTATATCAGCAGAGTCAATTCCAGCTCAGTCTTTTTCTCATGGTCTTTTATATGTTCTATCTCTACATTTCCTCTGACTTCCAAGAAGCAAAAGCAGTACACATTACTCAAAGGACAGGGAGTCAGCACAGAGAAAAGGCTAAATAAAGAGGAAAATTAAAAAGCTCCCTTGAAAATACAATAAATATGCAATAGGTCAGTGTCAAAAAGAAAAGGAAAACATAATAAGACCATTTCAGCTGAAGAATACACATATATCCATTTTTTGAGGACTTGCTTCAACGGTCCTACATATTCAAGGCAGACAAAGTGAAGTGCTTCTGCAGTTCGGAAACTATTTTGTCAGGGAAGTGATTGAAAACTTGGCTATACAGCATTTGGTCTTGAAAGCAATCTCATCTATAGCATACTTCCCCAGAAAATGCATGAACTAAGTTACAAGACTGGATAGGAGCAAGTGTTCTCATTTTCCTTGTATTTGCATACAGATGGCAGTTTTTCAAAGATAAAATTATAAGCTGCTAATACACTGTCAAAGTTCAAACATTTTATATTTAGTACAAACATTTCTAATAGAGTTACACTGCTGTACTGAAAATAGTTAAGCAGACAATGAACCATTTCTCATCCATTTAGCAGTGCTATATAAGCATTGGGAACGCTATTTCACAGCTTGCGCACTCTTTTTTTTTTTGGTGGTTTTTCAATGACCATCAGTGTTTCAATAGGAATACTGCTCATTGAGCACGGATGCTCACTGAGAAACCACACCAAAAAAAATATTTTTTCAACAGAGTATCATTCTCATGTCAAATTTAAAGCTGAGTTAATTTATTGTGTGAATACACAAAGCTGCTTCTCTTATGAAGTTTATGATTTTTAACTGTCAATAATATCATGAAAAACACAAAATGCTATTTAGCTTACTGTCGAAATCAAGCAATCTGTATTTGTCCTAACAGGTAAGACCACAGTAGACTTTTGTGCAAAATTTCTGCAGTCTCTGTATAATTCTCCATGTGTTCAGATTTCTAAACAATGAAAATGTACCAAAAAAAAATGTTCTTAGAAGGCATGCTAGACCAGTTTCCAATAATCTGTTCTCTTCTTATGTTGTCAACAGTCCCTGCATCTTCTGCATAAAGTAGAGAAAGCCTTGTGGCAGTTATTGATATCTTCACTGATCCATGCAAAAATCATTTCTCCACTCATCCTAGAAAGTATAAACCCATCTCTTCTGAAGAGATCATGATCAATGCTCTAATGACTTGTGTACAGATGTAGCTGGACTAGCTGCAGTGCATAATGCAAGACTTCTTTGCAGATCATACTGACTCAATGCTACAGCATTCGTTTATGGAATCCAAGACAATGTTATTAGGCAAAATATGTATGCTGAAAAGTCTTTTCAGAAACTACCTAAATTCTGCCACTCTGCATTTCACTAGCAGTTGAGTTCAATGTGGTGTTAAGTTTGTAAGTAAATTAACTTTATGACTTAAAAGAGTCTATCAAAAGGTGAGCGACTATTGTTTCAGAATACAGGTCTTGAAAAATGCTGTTTTGTTTTTGTTGAAATGAAATGGCCATCAGTATAGATTAAAAAAAAAAAAAGTCCTTCAAGTGCACTGATGGCTTGCAGTATTTCAATCTATTTTCTTTGTCACACACTGGTCATGCTCTTCAATTTCTGAGCACTGAGTCTCAACACCAGGTCTGAGGTAGTGAGATTTAACTCTAATTGTGGGAATCTTTAATGCTCTTGAGTGTCTTCTGAAATTTAGTCACCTTTACTGAGCTCAAAAACCCCCTTTTTATCTTCTGAATTCCACAACAGGGCTTTGAAGTTCTGCCCACCATTTCTTCAGCAGCTCAGCCAGAGTACAAGCTCAGCTTTGCTGGAAAACTTTCTCTACGAACACATTTGCTGCAGCGCATGACACTGTCTGAAAATTTCCAAAGTGCTCAGCCAGACTACAAGCTCAGCAAAGCTGTTGATGGCTGGAAAACTTTCTCTACGAACACATTTGCTGCAGCGCATGACACTGTCTGAAAATTTCCAAAGTGCTCTGGTAAGACTGATGCCTAGTATCTTCTAGGAGAAATCTGGTTTACTGTCACATCTCAAAACCACCTTGACAGGGGATGCACTGAGCCACAAAGGACATCAGTGCCCCAATGCAGCAACCAAAAGATGCTACAATTAACAACATTTTCCAACTGTTTTCTTCCCTGTGCACCAGCTTACACATGCAAATATTGAAACCCTGGTATTGCTTTGAGTCAAGGTCTCAAACATGTAAACACCCCTGCACTTCCTAATTTAGATCTATATTTATACCACAAAAGGTTGCACTTTGGGGTTCCTTTTTGTTTCTTTGCTGGGGGGCGGGGTGTGTGGATTCTTGCAATATGCTGATTAAAAACTAAAATCTCTCCAAGTGAAGTTTGTTTCTTTGCTTGTTGCTTTTGTGTTTTTACTACTGGCAATCTGAGAAAATTGAATTTCTTAGTCAGAGAAATCATTTTTCCACAGAACAAGACAGCACTTCCCACAATATAATTATTTCTTACATTCAGGAAACTAACTCCATCCTCACTGCATTTTCCTTGTTCACAATGCATTTGTGACACTTTAGAAATCCTGACATAAATTCAAGCCCAAACTCAAAACTCCTATAAAAATCAGGAGCTAAAGCTGATGAAAATCCACTTCTGTTAACTTCTGGGCACTTTGGCCTTTAATGTTTCATACCATTTCCAGTGAAATTGAGGGTGGTATTGCTGGGGGCACTCGGTAAGAGCAGAATTAAAACTTTAAGGTTTAATCTCAGTCCCAACAAGTACAATTGAATGTTACCAATAATGGTACTAAACACTTCACCATATTCTTTTCTAGGGTTGCATCCATATAGTTTGAAACCAGGCATGTTCTATTCTCCCCCGGGATGCAGCGAGGAAGGCTGGGTGAGTATCTGTTTCAAAGCTCATTCAGACATCCTGACCACGCGAGCTCAGAAAGCACCTCCCCTTCTGCTAGTCAAATAATGATTGCACTGCCTTCCTTCTCTGTGATGCTTAGAAAGCCAAAACACTAACTCACATAAAGGTGCTTATATTATGGTACCATGATTAGGATGGGAGATTTCTTTACTTTGTTTTCAAGCAATGGATTAATTTTCATATAAAACTCTATTATTTTTGTAGAACAGTATTTCCCTTCAACTGATCTTTTCCATGTAAACAGAAACATGCCTTTAGATTATATATTTGAAAGACATGCTCACTGTAATAAGAGTTTGAATTGACCCTGCTACTGATGTCTGAGAGAGGTTTTACATAGCTAATAGCACCGCACAGACATTATTAATTCAGTATTGCTATAGACATTTGGTTCTATAATTTAAATTAGAAATGCATATTCATACAGTCTGGTCCTTCAAATATAGACTCACATAACCTTGTTCACAAGAAAACACAAGTGAGGTCAGTTATGATGGATTAAGAAAACGAAGGAAATGCTTAAATGACATCAAGTTAAAGGGATATGAAAAGCATATTTAAACACTGAACATCAAATGGAAATGATGGAACTTACTTATAATTCACAGCTGGACTTTCCATGCATTCCTGTTTCAGACTCATAGGACAAACATGGGTACATACAGTTGCTGCTCCTGCAGCCTCTTCCAGGCAAAACCTCTGCTTTACTGTTTCTCTTTAGCCCTTGGTTATATTTTGACTACTCCACTGTTATTATAATAAATAATAGCAAAACAGAGAGGAAGGAAGAAAAAAACAAAAAAAAAGTGTCTCCTAATAGAACCATTTATTGACTTCATTAATAGCCTGAATGCTTAAACGTTTTATATTACAAACTGTGCAGCACAGAGACATCTACACATATCCTAATTAACAGCAATCACACACACTAATAGTATAACCTACTGCTTAAGTAAATGAGCATCCTTGCCCCCTGCTGCCTTGAAGGGGCTGATAGGCGTGCGCTTTATTGACAAAGTAAGCTAATTTACAGAGTGATTGTCCAAGAGGGAACGGCTGTTTATTTGTAGAGTTCTTCCCATTGAACTTGCAAGGCAAACATCGCGCTTAAATTGTTAATTAAAATATCAACAGCTAAATGTAAATACTATGTTCTCTGCAAGTACAGTGACACATGTTTATTTAGAAAGAAATAAATACTCCTGGCAGTTTCCTGTTTTAAAAAATGCTGTAAATCAACTAACACTACTAGCAGAGGGAAACAAAGGGACCCTCCTTCTCTCTTTGCTTCTCCAGTAATCACACTTTAAAGAGCCCTGAGGCTTACAGACCCAAACCGGGTTTAATACCACTTCAGAGTTTGTTTGAAGATACCTTACTGAAAAAATACTGAAGGAGGCTGCTTCTGGCAGAAGTCTGAATGTGACATGATGGTACAAACTTTGGTGCAGTTCGCAGCACGCAAACTAAAGGCCCACTTGAGTCTGCACTTTCTTTGGCTGAGCACTGAACCCTTTCTCCCTAGCTTAGCAGGACAACAAACAAACAAGACCAAATAATATTTAGATGGTCAAGGCATCATCTGAAGAGTGTTTCAAATTATAGACTGCTATTCACTTCTCCAGAAAGATAATGAAAACATCATTATTTGCAGAAGTGATAGTTTCGGTACCAGGATTAGAACTTGGACCTCCAACACAGATACCTTCATGCCTGGACCAGCAGATACTCTGAGAATGATGCCAACTTCCTCTTCTTACATCTCCCTTTTTCAATTCAATAATTTCCAAATTCCTACTTCTGAAATTAACCAAATTAAAATAAAATGTTGTGTTTCATGGCTTAAGTCTCTTGTCTCACCAAATGTAATTTTTCCTGGCTGGTCAAAAATAAATTGAAGAAATATTTCACAACAACCAAAACACATTCATAAACAAATAAAACAAATACTCTTCAGAAAACCTCTACCTGAAGCTAGCAATTACACTTCCATAAATCAGGGAGACAATGCTCTCTTCTTACATATTAGATTAATGCCTACAAAGGAAGAAATAATTTGTAAGCTTTCATACAAATTTCTTGATGACACTTACTTTGTCACTTTAGAGAAAGTGTCGCTTTCTCCATGCACTTTAATTTTTAAGTGCATGAAAGACAAATCTCACTTCATGTTATTGCAACAAATTATGATCAGCTGAGGTGGTATTTCCAGAAAAGGGCCTTTAACATGGTTTCTGTGCAAATCCATCACTCCAGTCTCATTACACTTCTAGAAAAGTGTAAAGCCTGTAAATCTGCAGCCCTAAATTGCAGATTATACAAGCCAAAGAGGGCACCATGAGGAGATTTAGATTAAATTTTCTTTTTCCTGATAAGCACTGTGTATCTTCAGAGAAGAAAAATAAGTATGCTACACATAAATGGGGAGACATAAAATGATTAAACACCATTTTACTGACATTTAAGTAAAATATCAGAAGATGAAAATTAATGTTGAAAATTATTAAATACAGTACAAAGCATTAAAAATAACAAACAAAAAGCAACAAGACAATCCTCTCAGATTACATACACTAGCTATTACCACTAAAGAAAGTAATTTGTAGTCACTGTAGATGCTGCTTTGAAAATGCCAGTTCTGGGCACGGGGGCAGCCAAAAAGAATAATATTAAGAAACAAATTTGGAACAAACCCTAAATACATCATTCCACTGCTGTGTAAATCTGTGATGGATCTATCTCAGACACTGATCCCCCATCTTAAGAAAATGTGCCCCACAGATTTCATGAGAGAAAAGACAACGTGACTAAAAGTTTTTGAGTTGAAAGAGATGACCTAAAAGAAACATGAAACAGGTCTACTAAATCATGAACAGTAAATAGAATGGAAAGGTTATTCACTGTTCCTCATGAAAGGATAAAAGCAACGAGAAGGAAAGGCGAAGAAACGCTCACAAGGTACGTTTAGAATGGTGAAACACAATTTGTATTTGAAACTGTGAAGGTAGCTGCCACAGAATGCCATGGGGGCCAACATACAAATAGGCTAAAAAAGTGGTTATGATATACGGATATGATGGTCTGGATTCAAATTCCAGCTCATGAAGCTACAGATTATTTAGCAACTGGTGAAACATAACAAAGAAATCACCAATCCCTCCCCACTCTTGTCTCCCCAGTCATTTGCTACCATCCACCCACTGCTGGGAGAGTGGACACAGAGTTAACTGAACCTTCAGCCTGACTCCTGCTGCCCTTCTCAGGCATCCCAACACACGTATTTAATTGTTCTATAGCAACATGAACAGTCTAGGGCTTGGTATGCGATGCATCTGCAAATGAGCTCTGAAAGACTTCTTTTTGCAGGGGGCACTGTAAACAGGTTTTTGCAAATTTTCTTCTAATACTATTAATGTCTGGAGAAGGGAATGTATGGATATAAAAAGCAGTACTTGGCTGAAGCTGTAGTGTTACAGCTCTGTGAACGATTCCCCTTCAGATTATGTACCTTTTCATAGCAAGGTCTAAGCTCTGGGGAAAACCCCCCCCCAACACAGCTCTGTCTGGATACGTTTAAGATTTAATGCAAGTCATTGCTCTAATTATGAAGTACAGATGGACTTCACAGCTTCCATTTGCACCTGGTAACTGGTTCGTACATTCTCAGAATACTATTTTTATAGGTTACATGCTTCTGAAGAAACAGCTGCATCTCAGACATTTTTTCCCCAGAGGCTAGAAAGTCTTCTGGGGACATGCTAGATTTCTCAGCTCTTTAGCACTTAACAGATCAAGTGAACTCCATTTTGAAGACATTTGCATGAGTAATGGTGAGTGACATCTGAATTACGAATAGGTCTGCATTGCAATTGAACCACTGCGTAGACAGAAGTGGAGTTCCAAGATTTGCACACTTAAGGAAAAGAAAAGGAAGTTTTTTTTTTAATCACAGACTTTATTAATCACTTGTCACAGATGCAACCATAGCAGCTATTAATCATTCACATACAAGAGCACTCCTGTTGGTTTGCTAGCCCAGGTATAAATTATCATGTCAAAGATTAACCTATTTTGTTTCATTAATACTTTGTTTTATTTCCTTCCACCCCCCATTTTCTCTTGCAGAAAAGGCTTGAATTGTCTTTTGGACAACTGGAGGCTGAATGATTAATCATAGTGACAGAGGGTTGACCACAGGGTCAACAAACAATGAATAAAAACATAAGACAGGGGTTCATTCCAGGTTACACTCATGTTTCATTTCAGAAGTGAGAGAACAGCAGGCTCTTCAGAAATTACTGGCTAATAGTCAGAAGGCAACCTTAACACAATGCATGTGCCGTTACCTCCCCCAAAGAAAGCCAGAGCCATTCCTTACCAGAGGTGCTGTGTAGGCCACCCAATCTGGTGGAACACACTTCAGCAATTTCAAAGCACAGATAAATGCTGACGCCTCCAGGGCTTTGACTACTGCAAACAAAACCAGCAAGGTGCAGAACCTTCTCCTGAAGTGTGATACAGGATCATAAATACAGCATGATGGCTATTAAGCTCATAAATTGTAGTCAGAAGATCTTATAATCAAAAGTCTGCAGGGTTGTACTGCGTGAAAAAAAAGAACTGTGAAAGAAAAACAGAATTGGGCATTACTGACTGACTAAATAAGAGTCATATGAAGACTTCTAGCAATTTTTTAGGAAAAAAACAGGATGTAAATTACATTGTGACTGTGAAAAGAATAGATTTCTATAACATTTAAATGAATGCCAGTTTTTAATACATTAGCTTCTGACACCAAGTATGTAGTGGCAGGCAGAATAGGGTTTAGTTCTGGTAAAAACCAAGCAACCAAAACAGCAGCAAAGCCATTCGCTCCCCAGTGCAGTTTAAAAGAAAGCCTTCATTTTGATAGTCATGAGAAAGTTTTCCTCTGTTGGACCACAAGTCTAACAACAGTGATATTTGCAGCCCAATGGAACAATTCTATCAAATGACTCAAAATCCCCAGCACATTTTCAAGGTCTAATTTGCAAGAGTAAACATCTAGAGCTCATTCAAAACTCTCCAAGAGACTAAACTCTGTAAAAAACTCTTTAATAGCCTTCATTTCTGTGGTGACACTTCACTTCTTTCCTTTTTTTTTTTTTTTCCTTTTTTTAATGTTTGCAAATACTACGGGGGAAAAATTAAAGAAAAGATAAAGTCTTCAGGTGAGAGCAAAAAGAATGGGCAAACACTCAGCTTATCTGGACTGTTTTTCTATGTCTTTCATACATAATCTATACCCTGATCAACAAAACAGCTACCCAGTGACTTATGACAACCATAACTAGTGATCCTTTCTCCAAAGTAAATTTTTTTTCAACAGACCTAACTCATCTGCATATTTAAACTTTCAGAGTTCACTCTGAAAAAAGTGGGGAAATGACTGCTCACAGAATTGCCACTATTTAATTTATGCTGGAGTTAATTTTTTAAGATCGTAAAATTATGTGAGTGGAAACTCCAGCGCATAATATTTTAACTCCTTTTTTGCCTGATATTTCAGTTGGCCCATTATGGGGGAAAAAATTAAAATTACGTGAGTGGAAACTCCAGCACATAATATTTTAACTCCTTTTTCAGATGATATTTCAGTTGGCCCATTATGGCAAAAAAAAAAAAAAAAAAAAAGATATGCAAGTAGACAAACATTTAATTTTGCAAAAATATTTGAAATAAACACATTGTAAATTTAGAAATCACCTAAACTCCTTAATGCAACATTACACTAAACAGCGTACTGGTAAAATGTTATTTGCACTCTGACTCCATTTCTCTAATGCCACTATCAGTGTTCAACCATGCAGCAGAGACCAAAAATACTTCTCAAATCTGTCAATCTTTGAACACCACCTACCTCTTGGGCAGCATTTGCTAGCTCTAAATCTCAAAGCACATACAAATATCAGCACCAGCCTTCCTATCCTAGAACATGGAAACTCGGGTGAAGAGAAATGCCCAAATAACAGAACTGGGAACCAAACCAAAGCAGTCTAAATGCCAAACTGCATTTTGCTCTGTATAGCCCCGTTTCCTCATCATACTAACCACAGGCACCTTTGAACTGCCATTCGATGACACGTCTGACACAATTTTACCAATAGAAGTCAGCTGCAATAGAAAATATTAAATTGAACATATTTGACCAGATGACAATTCAAAACACATAACTTACTGTGAAGAATTGTGTGACTGAACTTACTTTCAATCATCACCTCATTCTTAAGTATTTTTCTAATCACTTGATTTTGCTTCATTCTATAAATTCTACAATTACCATCAGTCTTTCCGAGAAGGCAATTTTGCCAACCAGTTAAACACAGGACTCAAGAAAGACCTCTATATACAATCTGTTTGATCTAGCTCGTCACCTGAGAGGATAAACAAGATTTACACTGGTCTGTAGGCATTAACTCTGTGAGCTTTAAAATCCAGCCTGCTCTCAGAGTGATTGCCTGCCCAGCTCCACTGCATTACGCTGAATTCCTCTGAAATGCCGAGACTTCTGATCACCCCGAGAGCTGTTCCATAAAAAGTAGGGTTTCTTTAGTTTGGTTTTGTTTTTTTTTTATCAAGTCCTGGATAAAGCTGAAATTATTTTCCCCACATTCCTGCACTAACGTGAAAATATTTTGCCTTAAAAGGAAGTGGCTAGTTTAATTCCAGATAAAATACTATAATTTCCAAAGTTTTCCTCTTTTAAAGGCTAAACATTAGAATTAAAAAAAAAAAAAAAAAGAAGCCTAGCAATGAAAACCTGGAAGTTTTAATCTGGAAAACGTTCAGATTAAATCTTTCACTTTTCCAGAGAGTTTTGTCTTTCATTTTTGAGACAAAACAATACAATACAGTATATAAAACCCATACTATGTATTCATGGATACTCGAATAACTTTACCTTTCGGGCAAGTAGACTACTCCTTGGAAAATTTAACTCAGTTTTAATTAATATTTTGTTTAGTAACAAAAAAATCACTCTATTTTTGATTGATCACTATGGGATATTGAACTTTTCTCCTTCTAGCAGCAGAGGGAATAGATAACTATGCATCAAACCAGTTGTGAAAACTGAAGCAGTGACACAAACTAAACAAACAAAATTAAACCAATTTTAGCTGTCTTGTGCAAGGTTACAAGGTGAAGAGTATGAGCTATGAAACAAAAGGTGCTCCCAGTGGTAGCTGATACCTGCATGTCAAAAAGCTTGTTCAAATTAAAAACTACAAGACCTGGAGGTTTACCTAGAAACACTGAAATAATTTCCGAACCTTTTCTTGAAAATCAGCAGTGTACCATTGGGAGCATTGGTCTTTGGAAGACCTTCTGTCCTAAATTAAGCCACAGGTGGAAGCAAAACTGGAGTGGCTGCCTCAGGAGAAGCATAAACATTACATTACACAGGATGACATTAGTAATCCAGATGATGGCATAAAATCCTAATTTATTCAGAAAATGACATTTTATTTAGCGTAGCTCTGCAATTTGAAAATTTAGCGAAGACACATCAATATAAATTTCTTGCTCAGAAAAGGTATGAGCATCTGACACTGCTGTCTGCTGCCAACAAACCACTCTCTGTGTTCACACAGGATACTGCAAGCAGCAATGTGTCTGGAAACAAGAGGGAAGTCCTTTCTAATGAAATGGCCATTCATTTTTCATGTTTCACTGTTCTGCCCATTCTTTCCTTCTCTCATGTAGCATGTTTTCAACAACACAAGTTTTCTGCCACTGCTCCATTACCTTGCTATCCTTTTTCAAACTGTTGTCAACTTGTTATTTTTCAGCAGTTGCCAACCTGCCTACAAAGTGCTGTACCTGGAGGAATATTGCTTGCTGGATTCCTACAGAGAGTACATGGGAATAATCTTGCAATGCAATATTGAACTACTAGAAATTCTGTATGAATAACAATGAAAATAATATATTTGTATCTTAATTGTTCCCCTGAATAAAGTCTGTCAGAAAACATTAGCAAATTTTCACTGAAAAACCCATTTCCATCAAATTAAAGACATACTGCGTGATCATTTCAATTTCATCAAAATAGACTTGGAAATAGACAAAGAATCTTCCAATACCTTAAAATAGTGTTGAAGGGTTTTTTTTCAATTTCTGATTCAATTGTTATTCAATTATCTTATATTGCATATACACTGTAGTCTAAAATTTAGATACGAAGGACAGAATTATTTTTTATAAAAAGAGACTCCTAAGGTCTCAAAAAAACTTTTTTTCCCAAGCAATTGCTTTAAAAATTCCAAATATTCTTAAATATTTGACTTCTTCCAAATTAGTATTTTTAAAAAATGATTTTTTTTTTCACTATTTGAATAGGTATCTTCATCATAGATCAAAGTCTTTGGCTGTACTAAATGTGTAACACAGTAAGAAGAATGGACCACAGAATATTTAAAAAAAAAGAAAAAAGACAGCTACAGTGAAGTGAGCTTAACTATGTTATGTTGCAGGTGTTGTCAAACAACTGTGTATGAATGAAATATTCACAGTAAAAATATTCAGAATTCACTTCAGTCCTATATTGTTGTTAAGATACCTTATGTGTGAATTTTCTGTGGATCAAGAAGTCTGGAGTCCCATGCTGTATAGCTGCACAGCCCCACTCTACCTTTTACCAGTGTCTACTTATGATTTTTCCTTTTTTTTTTTTTTAAAAAAAAAAAAAGTAAGCATAATTGCTCAATGTATGGAAGGTTGAACTAGAATTGCTCCATGAGAATTAAAACCAGTACAGATGAAAGTTTTAGACCTGTAACAAATTGTAGGAATTATTTATTCCTTCAGCAGAAAACCTAAATGACTGCACACAATAAAAGGGTCTAACTCTTTACTGACATTAAATTTGAGATTTTAAGCGAATGCTCAGCATATACAGAATACTTAGAACATTTTGTTGTCTTCCTTTATAAAGCTCTTAATTTTACAATTTTCTACTCAACCACCACTGAGTAGGGATAACTTTTCCTACCATAACATCCTCTCTCTAACCACAATACCACTCCTGTACCTACTCCCCAATGTAAAGTGCAGCTAGAGTTTCTCAAAAAATAGATAAAAAGAATATATTATATCAACACTTTTAACAGATAAGACTATCTCAATTACTGTTTCTCAAATTACATATAATTTCTGAAATTATAAATATTTAGGCTCATGTGCTTTGTATTTTTCACTTGCCTCCATGCAGAGGGGCTAAAAGGCGGCACATTATCTAGAGATGCTAGAGATGGGAGCCACAGCCAGTGCTCCAGAGAGGATGACTACGGTTGCTGCGAAGCCACCTCTATTAAAAACTTTGAGCAGGATACATGTCTTCCTCAAGACAAGAAGAAACACATTTCCTCTCCTACACTTCTCCCTCCCCACTTCTCATTTAGATGAAACTGAAATCCCGATTCACAGTTTCTGTGCAGTGAGGAACAGAGACACAGACACTCAGAGTCCCAGCAGCAGGATCCTCAGAGCACCGAGGTGGGTCCAGGCTCCAGGGACTGCTCCAAATCCCCCAGGGACTGCTCCAAATCCCCCAGGGACTGCTCCAAATCCTCCAGGCAAATGGCTGAGCAGAGCGTCCACCTGGCTCTGCTGCTTCAAAGGCTTCTTCTGTCACCCATGAACTGACCAGAACTGTACCTGTCAGCCAAAAAACCCTTGCTGGAAAGACTTTTGGTTGGTTTTTTTTTTTTTTTTGCTTGGTTGGGTTTTTTTTTGTTTTGTTTTGGTTTTTTTTTTTGCTTTTTTTTGTGAAAGCCACAGACATTTATTAAAAGTTTCAGAGACTAAAATGAAAAGCAAAATACTCTCAGGCAAAGCACTTTTTCTGATGAATTTCCATTTTGTCGTAAGAAACTTGCTTCTTTAAAGATTTCAAAACAGTCATTATGTCTTTTCCCAATCACAGTTATAGTAACTGAAGTGAACTCAGGAGGGTTACTGAGGAAGTCACTTGGAGCATTTTCTTTTCTCTTCCTTTTTCTTTTTCTTTTTTTTTTCTTTTTTTTTTCTTTTTTTTTTTCTTTTTTTAATTTTTATTTGGAAGCAGTCATACTAGATAACTGCAGGCTTCCGTTATGGGAAATGTGTTTTCTCTTTTTTCCAGAATTCTGTTTCTTTTTTTTTCATTCTCTTTGTTGAAGGGTAAAAGAAGAATATTTTTTAAAAAATGAGAGTACTCGATCATCCCTAGAGAGCTGGCAGTGCGCTTCCGCAGGAGCACGACAGGGAAAAGCCAGCTGTACGACTGCCTAAGCCTTTTGGTCTACTTCTGCTATTTTAACACCCCAACTTATCATCACACTCCAGCAGGGTGGCCCAGCTGGGAGACTGCAAGTGACTTACAAGCGAAAGATCATCTTTATTTTGTGTAGTTTCTTTCCAAACTAACTGATCGTAAGCCTTCTGAAAATAGAGCTGATTTTTCATTTTAGAACTGTCATGACTTTAAAAAAAAAAAATCTCTCAAATTTTTGGAGAGAGTAGGACCACATAACCTAGGAGGAGGGCCTGAGGGAAGGGGGCTGGTTTATTCAGGAGAAGAGAAGGCCTTGGGAAGAGCAGAGGGCAGCCAGCCCCAGGTGTGAGTTCACAGCGAAGACCAAGTCAGACTCTTCACTGAGCTGCACGGTGTGGGAATGAGGGACAACAACCATAACCTGAATTGGGGAGGTTCCAACAGGACACAGTAAAGTTCACTATGAGGGTAACTCAGCACTGAACCAGGTTTAATGGTAAGGCTGTGGAATCACCATCCCTGAAGGCACTGTAAGCTTGACAGAGTCCTGAGCAACCTGGTCTGAACTCAGCACTGACATTGCTTTGAGGAGAACATTGGGCTGGAGGCTCCATGAGGTCTTTTCAGCCTGAGAGGATCCATGATTCTGTGAGTACTACTATAACAGGAAACAATCTAACTTCTCCATAGCTCAGAAAAACACAAAAATAAGAATTTTTAATTTGCTTTTTAAATTATCCAAAATGCAGTCACTTTGTCCTGAATAAGAAATAGCTGACTTTACGCAGACTTGCTACAAGTTTCTACAGACATTTTGAAATGTCACGAATTTTGAAGGAGGCTAGGCTTAAAAATTGATTCATATGAAGTGCCTTGCCTAACTGACTGTTACCAGAACCCACTCCTTAGTTTTTGAGCCTCTTGGATTTCATTTTTTTCTTAAGAAGTTATTCTTCACCCATCTAATTGTCTGAAAAAAAATTTGGAAAGTGAAACTAATGGATTGACCTCTGCTGACTCCAACTTGTGGTTGAAGCCCTAATTAAGGGAACAGTACACAGAAACACACTATTCTCCTTTTCTCCCTATCTGAGTTCTGTTCGTTCACAAGAAAATAACTTACCACTTTATTGTCATACTCACACACATAGTAAAATATGGTCTCAAAGACCTTACAAGTCAGACATAAGAAGGGAGTCAACTGCCCTTACACCACAGGAAACCAAGAGTCATCCTGTATTATAAAGTGATAAGAGAGCAGAGCTTCTGTGATGTCCCAGCCCACATTAACTCAAATAAAAGGAATCAAAACTAACAATGATGGTGAGGTGTGCATATCTGCAGTATTCCTGTATTTAAATAATAAAGAAATACAACTAAATATTGTGCTAGAGTCACAGTTTCTGCTACTTCATCACGCTTTTTAGTAAGCATCTTCTGTTCTTTAGAGCCACAGAATATAACCATATGATCCCATTCGTGGACTGAAGTCGAACACACACTGAAATATGATTGGTATTGTAAGCAATTTCATTTTTTTACTACAAACAAATCCTCTGTGAAAAATTTATTCTACAGGAATAGTGTAAGGATTAAGAAAAATAAGAAAA
The DNA here is from genome assembly GCF_000699245.1 of Pterocles gutturalis. Lineage (NCBI taxonomy): Eukaryota > Metazoa > Chordata > Aves > Pterocliformes > Pteroclidae > Pterocles > Pterocles gutturalis. The sequence goes on from NW_010143053.1 coordinate 138,522, forward strand.
TACAGAAATGCATACTGAAACTAGCCAGTGATTCTTTTAAAAATAGCTAATTAATAATTTGCTTAAAAAAAATAGAAAAAAAAGTAGTGTGGTTCAAAAATACGTATGCCAGAGGACTCGGTTTGCAGGAAGTCTGCTGGAGCCGAGAGCTGACTGGTAGGTGGGGCTGGCAAGTTTAAGCACTTTAATACTGGGTTGCCATAAGGGAAAAAAAGGTACTATGTCACAATTTGCAGAGGTCTAAATATAGACGTCTTCTAAAGCTGTCAGTTATCATCCTGTTTTTGATGCAGCATGCTGGGTTCTGGGTTCTCAAATTTATCTCTACCAGTTTTACATAAATGCTTTTAAAATAGAAGTTATCAGTGCATGAAGGACGCTGAATCCCACTGACTTCTAGTTACCTGAAAGTACAAGGCTGGTTAAGAATAAATTTGGAACTTTCTTAGAATTACAGGAGGCAAGAAGGAAGAAGCAAGTGAAGTGCAGATGTGTTCTCAGAGATATCCACTGAGTTGTCAAAAGAATGTAATTTCCCTCTTGTAAATACACCACCAAATTCTACTACTGTGTAAGAGCACAGCCTCATTGACATCACCATTCATGGAAGCTAAGGATTCAGACTGCTATGCTAACAAGCATATTAAAAAAATAATTTCCCAGCCCTCTCACTGAAATGTAAAAGTTTTAAGTAGTAAAATTATGTAATTTGTAACGCAGACCAGTAATTACAACTCCAGTGGTTTACCACCCTAATAAATACAAAGTGCTAAGCAGAGCTAATCTGGACTTACTCATTCAATTTCTCCCATCACCCCAATCCACTGCAAATAAGTCTGAGATCAATACTAACAAAACTGTCTTTGTGGTATCAGGTTCAGTTCTGCTGATGTACTATTATATCTTAATTTTCCTGGACACAAAATCCAACGTAATTAGACATACTCTGGAGAAATTGTTTCATTTATTCCCTTACCGTCATTAGCATTGAGATCCAGCACAGCAGTGCAGTAAACAATTCACCAGGGTTGCCTTCTAGCAATGTCATTTATTATTGTTTGAGAAGGCTCAAGCCAGTTCATACCAGTTAACAAAACATTTAAGCCAACCTAAAAATGATAGTCCTCCTGGACTTTCACTAAAAAAATATAAAAATTGCTTGAATTCAACGATTATATGTGCATTTTCCATATTGCTACATAAAGTTATGTATTCTTTCATTAAAATGCATCAACCACTAGCATTTATTATAAAACACTAATCAGTAAACATAATTTCCATCAATAACTCAAAAATATAATAAAAATTGGCAATAAAAAACCCACCAGTTGATACCAGCCTTTTATTTTCTTGTGCTTACCATTTTAAATAACATCCACATTTTCTAAAATGCGCTGTATTACATCACAAAAGAGTATTTGCAGTAATGGATTTGAAAGCAGTACCAAAAAAGATTTTGATTTACACTGGAGCAGATACCCATTTTTCAGAAAAAAATGATAGAACACTTCAGTGCAACTAAGAAGTTATGAATGACTGGTAGACCAAAAAGCTTGTTTTTAATGCTACAGTCAAAAGGTATGTTTAACTGGATAGTAAAAGATTTTTAGTTCCTATTTTTTCCAGTATTTCTAAACCCCAGAAAAAGTGCCCCTTTGGTGGGGACAGCAGAACAACTTGAAGGTACAATCTTCCTTCTGCACAGGCCAAAGCAAACTTTGGCCATCTTCACAACATAGTTCTAAAAAAACCAAAGCCCACTTGACTAAAACATTTTGCCCACTTTATTTTACTGCACATACACACACGTACCCATTTCAGCTTTTTCCCATTCCCTGTTCCTCCAAACAGATGTACAGCAAATACTACAAAGATTTTACTCCCGATCAATTCTTGTGTGATTTACGCATGTGCAATCTGCAATTTTTGTCCTGAATGAGTCAATCTTTTCATTTTTATGGAAACTAGAAGTTTCCAGCATAGGTACAAGCTCACTAAAAGAGAGAGGGAGAGGTTACAGATGTAAATGTCTTGCCTTCCTCAGTCACCTTTTCTGACTTCCCTAGCAGCAGTTCACAAGACTGCCCTGGGCAATACAGCACAGCATGTTCTGTTCTTGCTTCTTCTTGCCTATTAAATACAAATAAAACTATTGAATTTTCTTTGTACAAAGGAAGTTAAACGTGTAAATATTTTAAGGATTGTGGAAACTAAACTCTTACAGCTACTAGTAAAACAGACTTTAGAATACATCACGCTGCCCAAGTCGTGACAGTTCCAGCTCTACCATTCCGATCAGACTTTCAATGGACAATTCCACAGGCCTGAAGAGGGGACTTCACTGTATGCTCTCCACTCTGACCACATGAAGGTAAAATAAAGGTAAATGTTAAGCACAGCTCCGTAGACTAAACAGGCAAGCTCCTCAAAATCCTAGACTGCCTCAATCTCTAAAACATAAGATATAAGCAGTAGGTTACAGGCACAAAACCAAGACAGCCTGTGAAGAGCTGGCCGGAATGGCTATCCTCAACATATCCAGACCCACAAATGACACACTTTGGTCTCCCGTCCCTCCAGTGCTACACAGTAGAAGTTTTTAGACCTGCACAATTATTAACAGCTGACCAAGTTCAGAAGCATTCCTTGACTGGCTTATTGCATCAAAGCCAACAGATTTTTGGAGTGACTTAGTATTAGAGGACTGCTACTTAGATCACTGCAGACGCAAAAGCCCCATCATTCTAACAGTCTCCCTCACTAGACAAGATCACAGTGTGTGTTTGTGTGTATATATATATATATATATCACATCACTCTGGTAATAAAAATCCATCAATTTCTCCAGGTCTGCAACAGAGCTACTGTCATACTCAACCTTACCCTTAACATTATGAAAGAGCTGTTACTCTAGATTTACCTAAACACAGACATTGTGAGCTAAATCATCTGCACCGTCTTACTTCTCAAATTACATTGGCAGTTTTCAGAGTGAGTATATACTGGGAAGAACACAATCTATCAATCACTGTTATCTAAAAGCATCAATTAACATAAGAAACATGACATTGCAATATTAGGTGCTACAGTTTCCTTGAAAACAAAGAATTGTTAGTAGCGACCTGATTTTTTTCTTACTCTAAATAAACAAACTCAGAATGAAGTAAATTCATGATTTGCATGACAGTAGACTAAGTGAAAAAAAAATCAATCACTCTCACAGGATTAATCAGAGCTTCAAGTTGACTAAGGTTGCTTGCCTTTGAGAACAAACTATTTTCTAAAAGAGACAATCTCAAAGTCTTTGAACAAGCAAGCTGCTTTCAACTAAATGAAAGCAAGGTTTACATTTTATTGGATTTGTGTTTGCTATCTAATGTGGCAACAATGAAGCATAGCAAAACATTTGAATGAAATTAAATAGAAGACATCTTTGATTTGCAGAAAGTCAAACCAAGTGCAATCTTACTTTGAGCTAGAGGTATAATGTGGAGTGGATGCCCTCAGAAAGTCTCTTTAAAAGTTTCATATTAGGTTGATTCAAGCTAAATTAGCTTGCACACAATTCACACAGTCGCTCTTACATCAGGGAAGCACCCTTGTCCTACAGAAAATAGTTTTTGAGTTTCTATAACACAACTTAAGATATGCAAATTTCTCATAAAAACTGAGTTGAACACACCAGCAGACAAGCTCCTTAAGTAAACACAGTCTATGTTATACTCAGGCGTTACACACAGGCTCGCGTTCACACAGTCTTGCACCTCCCTTCCTGAAACAGGGATGCTTAAGCAAAGGGTGGTTGAATTCATTAGCATACTGTAGGATGATGCCAGCAGGAAACAGATAAGGAATCTTGAACTTGAAGGCGAATGAGTAAATAACCCAATAATGATGTCATATTTCTTTAACAGCATACATATTTTTACTAGCCAGACACTGGCTTCAGAGGAGTCCTTGGAGGCTTTCTAAACCTTCTTCAATTCATCCATCTTTATCATCCTAACAAAACCGTATTTGATTCATCTCTGACGTTAACCAGGCCAAATCTGATTCATTCACAAACAGCTGGTGCTTCCATGCTTTTCCATTTTCTTTCAATGATCATATGTCCTGGTGGGAATAATGTCTTCGCCAGATTTCTGAAATGAGTACATTTTCTCTCTGCCTCTCTCTCATGCATATTCAGAATTTGTATTTCTGTGTGAAAATAATACTTGGAGTCAAGCACATGAAATTTCTCAGACAGACGTTGAACAGAGCTATCTTCTGGAATTGATGCTAACAGTCTGTAGACGCTGGCAAAGCTTCACTGCTGTCCAGCAAGTTCCCGGGCTCATGCTAGTAAGAATCACAACCACTCGCTGTCCAGTTGTCACAAGAATACAAGGACGGACTGAGGAATTAGAAAACAGGGTCAGAGCCTTTAACCTCTGGGTGAGAAAAACTGCCATCTTCTTGTGTATTTGTACAATGGATTTTGACTGAGGATAAGGGAAAGTCTCCATATTACAAAATAATATACATAATAAAGCTAATATCTTCTTTTCTGCTTCCAGTTTAGAATTATTGTAATTATTGAATCTATAAGAACAGAAGAAAATATCTTTTGTCTGAGGAAGCCATGATTTGTTCTACAACAGAACAGTAAAAAACCATTACAGAACAGCCAGATTCTACCTTCTCTACTGCTGTAATTAAGTGCTAACATCCTTAACTCAGGTCTGCAAGGCAAACAGTACTTAGCCATCAATGTGATTTGGAATGATGGATTTTTAAATACCCAAGGTTGTGAGCAACTAAGGCTTTAATCTATATTAGCAAGTCATTTGGTGCAATCAATGATAGTCGCTGAGGTTCCTACACGTGCCTTGTATGAGCTTCACATGTCTTATCCTGGAATACATCCAGCCTTAGCACACAAGGGGACAATTATTGTTTGGACATTTCTTTTCTGGGCTGGAGTGCATTTTGTGCACACATGGAAAGAAGTTTCAAAATGTGTTTCCTCTGAAAGGATTGTGCTTTACACTTCTAAATGCTTTATGGATGAGGAGCTGTAAGTGGAGACAATATGGCACAAGTAAGAGCAGTTAGGGCATACACTCAAACCCTGCTATCATTGGGAACTCAAACACTAATGGTGACACAGTCAGAGACAACACTATCAAGGTGTTATGCCAAATAAATAGCAATTATGACCAGGAAGGAAAAATATGTGGAATCGTTGACAAGAAAAAAAGGCAGAGAAACTGGCAGAGGAGGTGCAGCTGATGGGACACAGCCTGGGCAGCAGAGATCCAAAGAGCCAGGAAAGTGATGAGAGGGAGCAGAGCACACCAGAGGTTATAACATTTGCTATGAAATCGTTTGCCATTTTAACAACTGGTTCTACACCTAGTTATACTGAAGTAACTCTAGCTGTATCATGAAAGTTATGGTTATATGGACTCAGTGTAACAATATGATACTACAATTCTCAAACCCACATTTTTGAAAGTACATGTTGAAAATAAGTCTCCAATCCATTCTATCTAAATGGGTAAAACAGTTATTAAAAAAAAAAAAAAAAGCTTCAGTATCAACCGAAACCATTGTTGCTCCCAAGAGCTTTTTTTAAATCTAAGGCTGAAATCACAAGTTGAAAATTCTTTAAAATCCTTCAAAAAGAGTGCTGTTTCTAATTCCATGCATCTGTATTCATGCTTATGAATATAAAATCAGGATCAGAAGAACAAACACTAGTTCAGTTGTTAATACTTTTTTCATCCATTATGAAGAACTGAGCTCTGATAAACTATAACCAATTTGAATGTTAGCCTGTATCTAAAGCCAGATATTTGCCTTCACTTTTTTTTCTTTTCAAACGAACAAAATCACATAAATGAATGCATCTTTAATACGCCTAATGATAAATTAACATAAAGTTTTCAAGGCTTGTAACAGTGATCCCATATAACTAAACCAAGAAGTTAGCAAACCTGCTGGCTCAGAAGAGTTTCATTTCTTTACAAGCAATCTCCAAAAGCAAATCCTCCCTTAGCTGCTTCACAACATGATACAGTAGCTGCCAATTCCAACTTCATCAGCATGGTACCCTGCAAACCACCATTATAACAAAAAGTGACTGTGCAGCAGTGCTCCTCTGTCTCTATTTTCATGTATTATAAGGACAGGTATGCATGTAGGGAAGTTGACTTTGAAATATCCTCTGAAGTTTCTGATTACATACTAGCTATTTTTTGCAGGAAGTAACAGAACTAAATTGACTGTTGTGAACAGAAACAATGCAAATATGAAAGTTTGTAGGCAGGATACCTCCATGTGCATGACACTCTCCTGGCTTGTTTCCTGCAGAACAGCGTGGTGCAGTGTTATGACACCACAGAACAGTGAGACCGTACCTCCTTGAGAGAAACTGTAAACTCACAACAAATGCTAGAGGTGAAGCAAAAGAAAAATTCTATAAATTCTAAATATCATTAAACATGAGAGATACCATAATCTTGGTTCAGAGATACACACAGGAGGTACTTAGAAAATGTAAATGCAAGAATGAGACTGCACTCCTTCAATTTTCCTTTAATGCCTTTAAATTTCAAAGGCTGACAATTCTGGAGATTTTTATCCTTTCATAGGCAGTACTTACGGTTGGTGGTAGTCTAAGTTTTTCTATGTAAAAATAAATTAAGAAATTTATCAGGTCAGTGCGTCAAGATGAAAAAGCAGTAAAAATCTGCTACAAGCCCTAACAAGGGTTTAGCTGTTCCCCAGGCAGAGGTAAAGCATTACTATATTTCACATCCGCAAATGGCAATTTCTCACTCCAGCCTGAGCATTTTCCCCTATTTTCACATGCCCTACTCAAAAGTAACAACTGCCAGGACACAGTCTGCATGAGGTTAATGCCTCAAGCTTTGCCTCTACATTTTTGTCTCCAAGCATAAGGTGAATAAAGCAACAGATCGTTCAGCTTTCAAAGACAGTAGCCAAACATGACTTGAATCACACTGCCAGTGTTGGCTCAACATGACTGTTGCTCAAATGCTTGTATACCTTTGCACCTTGTGCAAAGCAACCACCAGCTCAACACCTTCCATTTTCAAAAGGCTCCACAAGGTGAAGCATCCTGGCAGGGCTCCCTGTTAAGATAAAGTCAAGATACTTATTCAGGAAATAGGTCTGTGATGATTTTAAACATTTTTCAAAGGCTTTACTGTATCAATGACTATAGTTCACTTGTTGGCAAATGCCTTCTCTGTTGTTAATCAGATAGTCATTAACCTTCCTAATATCAAGCGTTGTCACCATAAATTCCAAATATTTGAACAGCAGTACAAAGCAGACAATAGTGCTTACGCTGCAAGACAGCGCTGCATTGTTTACTGTACCTACAATAACCCCATATGGACTATCATGGATTCTTACTATTATTCTATTTGCAGTTTTCCACTGTTATTTTATGCAGCTCTGTATTTTATTTAGATAATTGGCAGTGCAAAACCTGAAGGACAAGTCTGATTTCAGCAGAGATCAAAAATAGTAGCTTGGTAATTACACCAGACGTTAGGCATATTCGTAATATTTAGTGGTGGTAGTTCAGACCAAGACCACTTCTGTCTTTTGGAATGACCTACACAACATAATTCAAAGTTCATGTACACAGATGAAATAATATTTATTTTATACTATTATTTCAAAATATAGTAAATTAATAGTGCACTGAGCTACTGCATAGTAATATTCATTTGGGCCCATCTGCAATGTTCACTGCTTTTCCACAGTTCTCCAGCTGCCATCTCACCGTGCTTTCTATCACTCTAGAACCAATGCCTACATAGTTGTGCATCCCCTGCTTCTGCTCCGAGGTCATGTTGCCTCGGCATTGCCTCTTTCTGGTACATATTTCCTCTTCTAGCTCAATAGGTTGTTTTCTTCACAGTAATAATTATAACATATTACAAATTGAACGCAATGTTTATTTTATTCAGCTAAGAAGTTGGATGCTGTCGCTCTGAGCAGATGTAAGATTGCTAGCCCTCCCTTCTCTTTCCCAGATACCACTTCTGGCCCTGAATCATGGCAGCCTGTCCTTTTTTTTATGTGCTCAAAAAGCAGTCTAGCTGAAACAGTATCATTGTAATGAAAATTTAATACTTGCCTACACTTGAAAGCATACAAGCCAAACATGCCCTAGGAGACTGGCTGATCCTTCTGGCATAACATCACAGTAACACATTTCCCTCTGGGTATTCTTATAGAGGCAGTATAGAGGCCAGGTTTAACACAACAGTGTCTCAACCACCGCATCTGCATGAGTGATTTGTGTGCAGGAGGGCTCCCCTTTGGTGCCAGCTTGCCTCGCATCCCCCTTGTCTGAGAGAGAGGAGGTGTGAGTGGCACGTTCAGAACTGTGTCTCTGCACAGTCTGAGCGCTTGGCCACCATTTATAGCACACCTCTTGCAACATGGACACCCCCAGGACTGGTAACGGGAGTGAAAAGAGACAACGCTGACATGAAGAGCTGGAACCATAATGGACCAAAATCACATTCCTGTCCTTCCCCATTTACACTGCAGTCAGTAATGCTGACATACTCAGTGAGAACCTAAAGGTTTACCTCTCCATGGCCTGCTAACTACAATCTTTCTGCTCGCTCTACGTGTTCAGAGATCATACTTCTGTATTGCACCTGGTTTACCAGGTGTTCAATGAAAATATTCACTGGACATAGTACTAACATGCAACAAAGTTCATTTAAATATTTGCTTCAATTTGATCAATGAATTTGAGACTACAACGTTCGCTATCTGTTACAAGGTATATATCAAAGATTTACAATACCACAACTAAAAAACCTTGCTGAAGTTGAAAGCAATGTTTTCCTGTAGTACTGTAGAATTTGCCTGGGAAAAAAAGCATCCATGTGGCAGAACTGTGAAAATGCTTCCAACATGCCTATAAAGCATAAGAGAAAATATAATTCCTAGATTCAAGATGTGCAAATTAAAATAACAATTTGACCTAAGTCTTGTTTTCTCTTCTCCCACATTCCGATAGGCCCGAGCCTCCAATCCACTGCTGTAACATGTAAATCATTTGTATGCTGCTACGAGTAGCAGTCTGCACTAATTACTCTAGGAGTAACTAAGGAGTCCACGTGAACAGAACCTCAAACTTAGGTGCTAAAAATTTGTTGTGTGTCATGAAACATGGTAGCAATATTTTGGACTTGGTAGTGTTAGGTTAACTGCTGGACTTCATGACCTTAAAGGTCTTCTCCAACTTAACTGATTCTACGATTCTCTGAAAACCACACCACACTTGACTGCATCTTTCTCTACCAAGATCAGTGCTCAAGAATAACATACCATTAAGTCCACAAATGAAGTAGAAAACATTATCAAGGATATCTGAACGTGAAGAATGGAAGTGTCCTACAAAGACTGAGAAGCCCTCACCAAAATGAGTTGCTTTACCAGCAATGAAAAGTAAAAGAACAGAAACACAGACTGGGCCCTGGCAGAGACGGGGCTCTCTGGCTGTTTCTTCAGTGCAGTTCCTAGAAAGTCCCAGCTCTCAGGTCTGGGATAAGCTCAGGCTACACGCTCCTTTCATGCTGACAGACATTCCTCCACTTGCTCTTCTGACTCCTGTCCAATAGTTTCTATGGGAATGAAACCAAAGTGCTGGAGCTAGAAATGAGCTCTCATCTGCTCCAGGCAGATGCCACCTTGGAAGGTTGAAGAACACAGCCTCCAGGCCATGCCAATGGGATGGATCACCCAAGTAAATGAACAATGACAAATTCATCATGTAAAGGCAGCAGAGGGAGATCACGAACATAAGAACACTTAAGGGAAAAACATCCCATGACAGCCCTTTCCGTGCTTCTTTCTTTGGCTCAATATAAAGTGCCCAGCAAGCTCCAGGGCTGGTCCAGTTTGTTAGAACTAATTCCCTGAAATTAGCCCACGCATTGCTGGAAAGGACACACATTATTTCCTTTTCCACTGGAAGGTTTTGAGAGCAACAACTTCTGAACTTCCAGAAGCCATCCTTCCTGACAGGTAGTTTAAGAGTAAAATCCTAAAGTTTCCGGGAAGATAATTATTTAGAAGCAGATGGTAAGAGGTGCAACTGTTTCAACTGCTATACAGTACTTCCTCACTCCACATCTTAGCTGGTGACAAATACTTACTCCACTACAGCCCTTACCTTTGCCCTCTGTTTTGCTCAGTTATGAAAAATGCATAACTTTGGAGAGTATTATCTATTAGACAAAAAAAAAAAAGTATTTGAAAGATTAAATTAGGTCAGAATTCCTCACTTTTCATCAAACTTAGAGAGTAACAATGAACATGAAAAATATTTTAAAGACTGAAATAGAAATTGTTTCGTGTTACAACATTTCTGTTACATTGTTATTGGGACATTCCCAATTTACAAGGCTAGCATAAGTTTATAGTTTGAGTTATGCAGTACTGCAAATAACACAGACATTTTGCTGTTCACAGGGGAAATAAATCTTCTGAGAACGTGGATATATCCATTGTTTAGCCTCCTAGCTCTTTCCTGATCCCTCTTTCTTGCTTTCCTGATCCCTCTTTCTTGCTTAGAAATGTACTACAGTAGGGTGCTTGGGACAGACTGAAGGAAGGGAAACACTTCCAGAATTTGAATTAAAAGAAGAAATTAACTGTCTGGTCCACGTAACTCTGATCTAATGAACTGTTTGTTAAAGAACAACTGTCCAATTGAAGAACCTGTATGTGCTGAAAATTCAGTTTAGGATAACTCCATCACTTCATTCCCTTCTTTTTTTCCCTACCCCATCACTAATAATATAAACACAGTAGAAAAGGCCTCTGCACTGTCTGCCACCTGACTTCACCTGTGATGAAAAAGCACATGGAAGTGTCAGGGAAATTCATTGTGTTACTCATTATCAAGACTTCATCCTGCACACAGCGCAGTTTTTTTACTTTCTACTGCTAAGGATATTTGTGACAAGCAAAATTCCCCAGGAACTCGGTATAGAGGTAATCTACAACGATCTGAAAGACAACTTGAGAGGGACATCAAGTCTTTCAAAGTAGAAAATCCAAACAAAACTGATACCAAGACAGCTCACATCAAATCACAGTGCTAATGGAGATACAGTGGTAGGCTGATATGCCTTAGATGAAGTTTTTCATTTTACTGGGTTGATTTTCTCTGGTTTACACAATCAAGGAAAAAAATTCACTCACTTCATATCAGTTCATTAATGAGAAGGGTGGCAGACAAACTTGTCTTGATCTGCTACTGATTTTATATCTTTCTGTTAACACTGTTGTCTGGGTAAAGCAAAACAATAAAAAAATCTCTTCATGTGATCAAATGTTTTTGTGGTGAGCTAAGCACTGGCATAGATTAAGATGAACAGAAGACAGAAATTGATTACCTTAAACAGCTTTAGCCAGGTAACACAACACAGTGTCTTCAGACTTGATATTCTGCTTTTACAGTTAAAAGTACCACCTAAACCATCCATATCATCATTAAAACATGTGAAAAAATGATAATTCAACAAGTCATTGTATTAAGTGTGCCTGTCCTGATGTCTGTGAAAATTCATAATACACAATTGTGAAGCTACCAATGCCAATTACTTTCCTCCTCCAGAAAAAAAAGTGGATTTAGCACTGGCAAAGATACCAAATTGACAACCAATCACCCTCCTGGCAGCCAGAGCCCAAACAGGTGGATGTAGCTGGAACACACTCACCCAGTGACAGCTCAGAGAGAACCTGGCACTGCACTAGTTAGAACTGCTGGCAAATCACAGAAGGAAAAATCATCAGCTTAAGTCTCTTGACTCCGACCAAATAATTCAATGGAATAAGAAAGGTTAACAAAGTAAAATATGTTGCAATCCTTCAGAATGATGCCAGTGCTAAAATAATCACTTACTCTTCCTAAGGCAAAGTCAGCAAAGTGGCAATCAACTCTCTCCGGCAGACGCACACCTGCCACAGAATGCCTCTGTTAACTAAAGCACTCTGTCTGAAAACACCCTCTCTCTTTATTGCCTCAGGACAAAGGGCAATACAAATGAATCCACAGAGATTTTATCAAACCAAGACTGAGGACTTTTCGGGCATCCTCCTAGTTTGTTAGTTATGATTACCAGAACGGACCCAAGACGAAACTCCCCTAATTCGAAGCTAGACGTGGTGCTCTCAAAATATATCATTCATCTCCAAGTCACAGGCTGTGCAAAGAAATCCAAATCTACATGTGGAAAGGGATTTATTACATTAAACAGAATAAATACTAAGTGGATAGCTATTTAAATCCCTTAGGGAGAAAAAAGAGTCGAAACAGTTTTACAATTATTTGGAAAAAAAGTATCTGGTCAAAATCTTCATTATCTGTTTACCTTCAAGGCATGCTGCAAGGTAGATCTGTTTGGTGTAGCTGTTGCACATGTTGCTTTGAGACAAGGAATTAGTGAGGGATGTCTATGTTCTGACAGGTGTTTATTTAAATATATATTTGGTCACTTGGGCTCTTGGACAAGTACGTAACTGTCAAGTTTCATGCATCTGAACTTTTTGATATTTTATGTAAGTTAACTGTGTATAACTAGTACATAATTTGCAAAGTGGGGTTTTAGAGACTTTAAAATACTGTTTTTATACCATATTTCTTTTTAAAAATGTAGGATTTGTTACACACGCACAGCTGAAGGCCCACAGTGAGGATGGGAGTGGACAGAAGTAACATGGAGCCTCAGCAGATGAGAAGTGCTGAGCAGTGTGGAGGCTGGTGACATCGAGGGAAACAGCAAATCAATGATTCACTCATTTTTGCTGCTCCCTCCATTCCTGGTTAGCATATTTCCTGTATGAATACCAGCTTTCAGGAACTCCTGTTTCTCACGCAGCTTCCTGATTAGCTCTTAATAACTTGACTATCAGCCTGGGTATCTCCTGCTCCATGCAGTCTACAAAATTAACAGCAGAGGGAACGACCATTCAGCACAGAACGCAGTGAAGCAAAGCTGGAGTTTTCTGACAGGCAAACTAAAGACACAGGCACAGCTGAGAGATGTACTTCTACAAGATGTCTATTTATGATCAGACAAAGAGTTATAGAGACAACACAAGTGAATACAAGAATGAGCAAAAGAGATGCACAAATGGCAGGGGGTTGGAACTCGATGATCTTTTAGGTCCCTTCCAACCCAAACCATTCTGTGATTCTGTGAAATACTCCAAAATCATAACCAACATTGGTAAGGTGAGATGCTACTACATTCTGAAGGTTTCGACTGAAGGAGCAGCCTGCTCTTGTACAGGACTCCCAGCCAAGGGACTAGTTTAAAAAATAAAAAATTTGTGCAAGCTAGAAAAGTGTATTTGTACCTATGGAGTATGGATGACCTTTAACAATGCTATTTGCCCCAGCTGCTAATGAAACACTAAGTATTGAAGAAATTGTTTCCTGGTCAATCCCTAAACTCCAGACACTACTCTTTTAGATTTTTCACCCAGCTTTCCCTAACTCAAGAGTATTACAGCCGCTTTGTCTTTTCTAACGTACAACTTGGTAAGAGATGAGCTCTCAACTCTTCCTCTGTGAGCGTGTGCATACACAGAATTTTGTTTGTATGTAAATGCTTGAAAAATTTGGAACTAAAACCAGTGACATCTAAAACCCTGATGAAAAAGTAGCAGCTTCTGAAAAGTGGGTTTTGATGAATTTTGTATGATCTCTTTAAAGATTCTCTAATGCATATTTCAAAAGATGTTTCAATACTGTAAGTTTTAGATCAGCTCATAACTGATAATTTAGATTTTTCCAGGACTAGTCTCCTGTGGTATCTAGCTTCCAAACTGAGATTTAAATGTACAGTAGTTCTGAATGAAATCACAGGCAGAATATTAGATTACAGCATACAAAACATCACAAAATCCTTTGTTAATGCTAAATTAAAACCTCAGCTAAGGCAAACTTACTAAAAGTATCTGGGAATGCCAGAAATAGAGGCCTTTTGTGCTTAGCAGTTTTCTTGTGCGACTTGTTTCTACTGTCTCTGTATAAAGAATGATCAAACATTACCAATGACTTTAGATCCAAAGACATCCACCAAGTGCAAAAAAATACATTATTTCTAAATAAAGTTATTTCTTAAAATAATCCCAGGCAATAAATAACTACAACATTTCAACACAGTATGGGTGTATAGACTTTAACCTTTAAATAGTTACTGGCTATTTAATATTGTTAAGTAAGCTGTAGGCATTTTACTGACATTAAACACTCTGGGCTCTGCACTGCAGCATCTCCTGCCCCAATTCCCCAGCCCCCAACGCTGCATGTCCCCTGTTGTTCCACAAGCTGAAGTCAAGTCACTTCATCCTGATATCAAAAGGGCAATTTCCTACACCTCCTGCTAAACCTGGCATAAGGGAGCAGGGGCTGGAAGAGGGGTGGGAGCATGAGTTCCCATGTTTGGCAGCAGCGATTAATGGACTGACTCGGCTGCCTGTACAGTTACAGGCTCCTTTTGCCCCCTGGGGATCAAGACATTGACCTCTTTGGTAAAGTGCTCTGAGGACTTCAGACGAAAAGCATGGACTGTGGGCTATGCCTTGGTCTAAGCCCCATATTAGGCTGCAGTCATAGTACAGTTGCAGTTAAAAAAAAAAAAATCTAAGTAATAAAAAAGCACAGAGTATAATTATCTTTGTACACAAAGAATTTTAGGCTCAAATTTCCCAAAGTGCTTAGTTTTCACTCAAGCACCAAAACAAATTATTTCAGCGGGAGCTGAACTCCCTCGGGAAATCCTGCCACACGTGGCAGGGCTACCAGGAACTTAGGCATGTTAAAATCTGTTGCATCACATGAGTAACTGCAGATAGAAAGGAAGTTAATGGTACCATTGCTTTTTACCTAACTTTTGTTTTGCCACCTTCCCATATGACAACAAATCAGCTTCAAATTCTAAGTAATGTCAAAAAAATAAATTAGTTTTGCACTCTCCTAACCTGTTTATTCACATGGCACTTTCTTTTGCTGTGCCTAAAGACTGTATTTTCCAAAAGGCTAAAACCTGATCAGCAAAAATGACGTATGGTTGAGGACAAAAGTACTTTCAAGGCACCATGGTAAGTCTCATTCCCCTACAATAAGTCTTCCCCTGTGTCTGTCCGCACCACAGAGAAGAGATCTATGCAGCAGTGCTCTCAGCCATAGCATATATCCTGTTGCTTAGTCTATACACTTCATATCTATCAGCTCCGTTTGCTGTGATCACAGGATGAGTGCAGAATATGCAATGGAGAGTGGCACTGCAGACGAGATTTCAGGTCAAAGAGGATAAGTCTGCTCCAGACCAGAACCAAGCTCTTAGTCTCTCAGCTTCATAAGCATCAGATCATTCGCTATAATTACATATTTAAAAAATAAAAGTGAGAGGTCTATTTACTCTGTCCATTAACAAACTGATGCTCAGACTACTTTAATCCCTGCTTTAATACACACAAAATCGATTGCAAGTAAATCATAAATTAATGCAGAAATGTTTTTGTAAACCTTAGTTCCCCTGCCATGATAATTGCTTAACATATGGCACTAATGATTTTCATTAATGATGTTTTTTCTAATGCCAGATAACTAACACATTTAAACATGAACATGCAGGCATTCATTCAGGTACAGGGGATAATTTAAACAGGAAGGAATACAATGTTAGAGACAATCAAAACTTTTGCTGTCCCCCTGCAAAAGGCAATCTGATTTAACATGGTTACATATGTAATATATTTTCATGCTACACTTTATAGCTATAGCAAATATATCTATATGTATTTTCAAGAGGTGAATGATTTCAAATCTAATTTTGCAAATTTAATCTGCCCATAACCGGCCACTTTTCACACTTCTGTGGAATGCCTAATACAGTTAATTCTAAACTACATTTGTTTAGTTTGTCTTCTTAGTTTGTAGCACATGAGCTGAAAATACTCGCTCTTTCATGATACAACTGTATAAAATTCTTAAAGGGGAAGAGCTGCGCTTGCTTATATTGGGACATAATGTACTTTCTATTCCCTGATCCTGTTATGCCAATTTTAAGGAAAGCATTCCCAAACTTTCCTTATAACTAAAAACTAAAAGTTTGACTATCTGCTGCATGACACCACATTGCTTCATGGTAATGTTAATAAAGACTAAAGGGGTGTGGAGGGGACATTTCAAAGGGCTCAGAAGACAGACATTCTTAGCTGGGGTTCCCTGAAGAAGGAAGATTGTCACTTGTGCAGTTAGTCTCACCAAAACCACACACATCAGAATAATTTAATCTCATGCTCTATAGGGCCATTTATCACAGCAGACACCATGGCTCATCCTGCAGGTGCTACAGGCAAGGAATGTAAGAGATCAGGAAAAATAATTAATCAATGATATAGGATTTTAGTGAAAAAAAAGAAAAGATAAACTAAGGTAAGCCACTGTAATTTTTTTCTGACCTTACCCTCCTATTTCATGTAATCAGAAACACTCATGTAAAAGCACATAATGAAGTCATAATAGTTTAAACCTTTTCACTAAAGCATAGGGCAAAATCGCTAAGGGACTGGCATTGGTCTCTGTGAGAGCGATAGAAAAGTCCCTGAAACTGAATCAACACGATTATCAAGCATAGATGAAATGAACAGGAATTTTGATCTTTATTTATTTTAGACAAGGACTTGGCCCTTAGAGCACAAGAGTTCAAAGAAAAGTTACTAATGCTTCTGAAATAGTCTGGAGACTGTATTTGCTACAGAGCTAAAAGAAATACCTCATCAGACCGAGGGACCCGATAGTGTGCACGATTTGGCACAGGACCTGTCTCAGCTAGGGGAGAAAGCCCCAGTGACTTCTGTCTCTGAATAATAATAAGCAACTACCCATCAGATTCAGTGCATATTGTTTTGAGCTAATTCCACTAGAAGATAAGCTACTCTTAAGACACAAAGCATTTTTTCATGCCACAATATGAACATTTAATAACTGAAACTCTTACTTCCTGTGAAACCATAATACCCAATTGTTACAGCTCTATGAGTGACTCATTTGAATTTCTTAATTATTGCAAACAACTTTGTCAACAGTATAACATTTTCAAGAGATTAACACTTTTAAAAAAAAAAAAAACAATAAAAGCTTTTGTGCCAGCCAGCAAATCCTTAAAGGGTTTCATCTGTTTTGCATTACTAAATGGCCACAGCAACTCAATATTCACGGACCAAAATAAAATGTTTAAATAATGTAACGCTTGTGACACTAACTGAGGAAATGAGTGAAATTCTATGTTCACTTTCCAAACCACAATGCAAAGATTTGTACATTATGTGAAGATATCTGCTAGTTTGTTTTTTTTTTACTCACTGCATGAAAACCAATAAATTTAGGTCTCTATTTGAAGCGTAGTAGTTTCTTTTGCACACTGATACACAGAACCTACAAAACATCATGTTCCTCTAAAGTATTTTAACAGCAAATAAAAATGGGAAATGTCTTTAATATTGCCTTTAATATTGCCTCTTCTATCATATTTTCTAAATTAAGCTCTTCATATATTCAGGAAAGAATAATGATTCATGGTTGGTAGCAGAGACAGCTTTCATTTGATTAAAAATATAAAGTTTACAGGGAATTTTGTTTGCAGAAAACAGAATAAAGAGCATTTATGTTTCTTCTCTTTCATCAGTGCACCAGTTCTCCAAGGAAGCAGGGGTTTCTCGAGACTGATGCGTGTTCACCTGCTTTCTTCTTTAACTAGACACTTGACATAGCTGAAAGAGCTGAACAGCATCTCGGGCCTACGCTTCGCAGACATCCAGAGCTTTGGAAGAGCTGCCCAAGGACAGCGGGGACCTCTGAAGTCTCTGGGTCCAGCCACCAATTCTACACCCATTTGTGCCTCTCCCTAACAGGTCTTCATGATTTATTTTGGACTTGTTGAAATGTCTTTGCTTCTGGATAGGATATATAAGCTATTTAATCTTTTCTAGCAAAGAGCAGAGTTTTGCATGGTACACGCGTTTTGCAAATACACACATGTATTCACTGAGCACACATGATTACACAAGTGTCAACATTTCTTTCTGTTGGAAGAGAAAAATCAGCAGATATTAACTGTTCTTGGAAAAAAGATCTCTGATGGATGAGACAGTGAATTTGTACTCCTCTGTCACAAGAATTCACAACTTCAGTTTTGGAAAGTTTCAAATACTGAGAGTAGACTTGACAGACTGTCATCACTTCACTCCAGACATGAAGGAAGCATGCCATAACTACGTCATTATGTTTTAGAAAGCATATCCAGAAAACTACATACGTGTAACAGAGGAAGAGAGAGGCCTCTAAGGAAAAACTCATCTATCTTGCCTACCCTCACAGCAGGCTAAAGCTGTAAGCCACACAGGCACACTTGTTATATGCCACAATACATGAGTATACCTGTAGGGGTATTTCATTACATGTGTATGAAATAGTTGGACATATGCACAGCTAATATACATATCCGAGGTATACACACACACACACACACACGTGTAAATACCTGAACAGCAATGACATCAAAGACTTGATTTAAAAGGCCATTTTTAAAGTGCGGAAATTCTAGGTTCCTATCAAAATAACTCTTGCAAAGAACTAGTTCATTGGATGTGAAAGAAATTAAGACCATTGTGTGAGTAAGAATATAAATAGCATGTTCCTTCTTGATTTCAATACATTCAGAAACTCTTAATGCTATACCAGAAAATCTCAGGCAAACAACCTAACAGCACTATATCACAACTTCAACAAAATCCATTCTTAAAATATCACATTTGAACTGGTTACAACAGTTTAACAAGTTCCATTAAATTTCTATTACTGCTCATCATTCAACGCCATTCTTGATGACCTTGCTGTTTCCAAATACCTCAGTCTCGTGATAATTCTCCAGCTAATTACACCATATGGACTTGTGCTGTATAACCCCATGTTACCCAAACTAGAATATAATATAAATTGTAATGATATAAAGCTAAAATATCTAAATCAAGCCATTCCATAATCTCACCTGTGCAGTACAGACTAGAAAAATTCACAGACTAGAAACTTAATTAATTACCTCTTGTTCCTTTTGGGCAGAACGCAAATACCCGTAAGCAGCAAGTTTGTGGAAAAGGAAACAACAGATTCCTTCTCTCTTCAAAACAAACAGGTACAAACAGACACAGAAATAACATTTCAAGCTGCTGCTTAAAATCATGCCACCATGACAGTCCGTCATTATGGTTCATCTTGTGAGAAATACTGATTAATATTACATACATCTATGTATCCATGCATTCACACAACAGCAAGAGCGTCCAGCAAAATACATCAGCACTATACAAGAGTTAGTATCGGTACTACTCTGTGTTCTGCTCCCTGTTTTTTTCAGAAATGGCACCACAGGCAAATCATTTCATACCTCCAACTGTCAGAAGTTTCCTGGATGCCTGAGGAATGACCGCTGGGGGAAAAAAAATATTCTTTATTGCCAGAATACCAAAATCTACCAGTGACTTAAATGTAACACAGAAGACCTCCAGTGCTTAAAGGCCCGGTTATTACTGCAATTCGGTCTTGAAAATTGCCACCTTGTTTGTAGTTTGACTCACTGGCCTGGCAACCAGACTGCAAGGTTTCAGTTCAGGCCATGTACATTCTGCAAGGAGAATGTTAATGCCTAATGATTAAACTTCTTGTCTGTTCATTGCCACAGAAGGAGAAAGAACAAAGGCCAAGGATACATTTACCTATTAAAGTGACTTCCAAATATTTTTGTTCCTATGGGCCCTCATTTAAGAGCAAACAGTTCAGTTTATTGTGTTAGGAATTCCTTTTCAGCTGATTGGTATGTTATAAAAAAACCTGAATGTGTGGGCAATTATTTTATGTGATGATATTCACTAGACTCTGACTCTCCTATTTGTATAGGATTTAAACCCGATAGACAAAAATAAAATAAGTTTAGCTTGCAGATGGTTAAATAGCTGAATTTATAAAGCTGGCTGAGCAAACTGGCTCTATTCAGGGGTTTCACTTTTAAATCTTGTTACTGCTCATTGGTGAGGATTTGCAAACACTGTGCCTGTCAAGCTTCCTGATCAGTGATAGCTTTGAAACTGAGCTAAAGCAGCATGGAGAAAAAGCCAAAACTGGATTTAGTCTCATTTCAACAACCATTTTAAACCTATCCTTGGTCAAAGAAATAAAAGTTATGATATTTTCATGCTTTCAGTTTACTGAATATCTCTAGCAATAACCTTTGCCTGCAAAATAAAATTCCCCAAAGCAAGTGCAGAAGGGAAATGTCCTGATTTTTTTCCCCTGTTAATTTCTGGGGGTTGTTTTTCGACTAGATTTTCACTGACAACCAAGAGAGTTTAATCAGGTACCCAAGTCTGGGGAATCAATACACACGTTAATTTCTTTAGCATGGTCAGCCCTAAAATGTGCTGGTGTCATGGCAAACTTGTTAGACAGGCGTTGCAGGTTGATTTATCTCTGTCCCTCTCATCACATTGCCAGAGTAAGTGGACATATCCTTCACACAGCTGTTAATACAAAATTACTTGATGGAATTAAATCTAATAGCATCAATTCCAAGATAAAAACTATGGGAGGATATGAGTGAGCGAATGTACATGTTCAAATGTGTGCAATCAGCACAATTTGCAAAAGTGATAATTAGGATGAAGGATATTACTTTACCTCAGAGAACACTGCCTTATCCTTAGATTTCAGAGATAAACAAAGGAAATAAAATTTTGGAGTGAACAGCAGGGTTTGAGGGCTACGTAATTACTCGCATAACTTAATGAAACAAGAGGATTCTTGAGTGCAGGAAATGTCCTATGATATAACCATTACAGTGAAAGAAATATTGTGATGCTGCTTTTTTCTGTGCAAAATTTTACTTATATTTTCCCCGTTCTCTGTAAGAGAAGTGATGGAGACTTATCTTCAACTATAGGCTCATCCTCCTTCGGGGGTACTGGCGGAAGGGTGAGCATTTTGCTTTTCTTTGAAGTGCAAGCACACATTGGAGATGAAAGCAACTGCATTATTGTCTTTGATGTTTTTGATACCGAATTTCTCGTTTGATTTTTCTTTGTAGACGTTCAGAAAGTAGATTTACTTCCTCAATCAACCTTACCCTAAATCCTCACTAGGTACTTATCCCCTTAAATATCTGAAATTGATATCACTGTTTTTAAAAGTTTGAGTTAGGAATACTTTAAGAAATGCAATACATTTTAAGTCATGCCACAACCTTTTTATTTGTTCTGAGTCCTTAATTGTGCTGTGTTCTACAAAAAAGAGAAGAGACAAGAAATCCTTATAACTTACATGAGACACCACAAAAACAACGTGCTGAAAGTAAAAAAGCCTTATTCACAGCAAGTCTTTATGGATAGCTCCTGATATTTGGAAGTGTTCTCATTAGACAAAACTAAAAAAATAATAATAAAAAAAAAAAGCCAAACCCCCCAAAAAACACCCCAAAAGCTTTTCTTCCTAGTGGTCAAGATTTAAAGGCTAAATCCTGCAAAAGCATATTTGTGCCTCCAAGTGGATTTCTCCAGACTATGTGAATGGTGGGTTCTAGGACTCCCTGACAGGAATAGCAAGAAACAAAGGATAGCTGTAAGGAAACAGCAGATGGGATAAGGATTCATATGATATGAGAATTCACATGAATTCACACAGAGATCGCCAGTATTGCGTGTAAATCTGGTTAGCTTCTGTAAAAATCAAAATTTTACACTTTGGCAATCAGGTATTAAAAAAAAAAGAAGGGGGTATAACAATCATGCATCCTAGCTTTAAATTTGTTTCCCATAGCTATATTCCCTCTTACGTATATTTGTAAAGGTGGTTGAATCTTAAAACTGAGTAATTATTTTTTCCTTCAAAAGAATAGTTTCATCTTGCACACAAATGTATCAAAATAGATACCTTTTCCATATGATTTAGCACCAGCTACTTCAATTTAACATTGGCCGGACACATTCTTCCAGAAAGTAAAGAAAATTCAAATCCACATGCAACCACACCTGGCTGAGAAAAGCCTGCCAAGACAGCTGGCATCACTGCTTCTGCTCTCTGATCAGAACAGAGTAGAGCCAGTAAGCATAGCAGGCAGGAGAACATTTTAAAACTCTAGTGTGCTTTACTTTACTGATTTGAATTTGAAGGTGCAACAGAGAAGCGCAGAACTTAAAAACCAATGGAAGAAAGAAAAAAAAAAATAAAAAAGGTGAAAACGTTAACATCTTTAGCAGGAGCTAGCAAATAGATAATTTTGGTTACAAAATACCCGAGAGATATTTTACATATTACCTTATGATATTTCCAAGTATTAATACCAGTGCTACATGATTTTTACAAGCTCTTAATGTAACTGGGAAATAACATGAAAGTTGTAGTTGAGCATGTTCTCATCTATATTAAAGGGTGTTACAGATTTATCAAATAAAGCTCTGTCTCTAGTGTGATGTATAGGAGCTTTGCTATTGATGAAGAAGCTAGGATTCCATCTTTAGAATGAAAAACACTGCGACAGAGAACAGCAAAAACACCTATCTGATATTTCATTGAATATCCTGGTCCTTCCTTTCAGAACGACACAGATCTTCTCATGGCTGTGTAAGCCTAGGTAACGGCTGTATCAGCTACTTACACAGGAAGCTAATTGCATGGGAAGGTATTTACAGGCAGTTCCTACACCTGTACTGTGCTTAGTTTGCTTATGCTACATAAAGCTGAGAGAACTTCTTGTCTCTGTGTACACCTGGATCCTACCAAATATGTGTAGACCAAAATGGGTGCCAAAAGAGCGACTCACGCTAAAATCTGTCTACTCTGTCTCCAACTGGTTCTATTGAGTTAAATCAGCAATGGCCTCAGTCTAACTGCAGCCGACACATTTTAAGTCCACCACCAGTAAGTCACCATCATCCCAAAAGCTTCCATCACCTCTGACAGCTGACTCACCCCAAGTCCAGAGCTCCCCTCCCCAGCAGGGCGGAAGGGAACAAACAGCCCCCGTAAGGGAGCCGCAGCCTCTCTCCGCAGCAGTACAGCCTTCCTCAACCAACTGCTCAGACACGGGATTAACTGGGCAATCTCTTCACATAATTTTGGATACAAGGGAGAAATTGATGGTAATCCCAGAGCACCGGCGTACAGGAAATTGTGTGATTCCTTCCACAGTGTGGGAATCCTGTGCCAGAGTACATGAGGAACTGGCAGCAATTTCTCTGTACCGAACAACAGCTTATCCAGTGAATTAATAGTTTGTCATCCTGGACTAAATGGAGATAAAGTAGAAACTAGTTCTTAATCACAGCTAGATAGAGAAGAAAATACTGCCAAAGGAACTGAGACAAGTCAAGCAGTCTACTACAATTTATCGAGTGGCTCCCAGTAAATATCCAAGTCCTGAAAATGTGTTGCTGTAGTGTCGGCACAAGGATGAAAATATAAAGTACATACACTGATCCACAACACAAACACTCCGAAGCAGACTCTGGGTGTACATCAGGACATTCAGTACTGCCACTGGGGTGGGACACTCTGCAACTTAACTTTGAGATTGCATGCAGCTTTCTCAGAGCAGTTTTAAGTTCTCAGCCATCCAAGGTTTGGATCAGCAGAAAGGAAGGTTAAACACATCCTCCACTGCTGCCACCTATAGCCTTCCTACCTCTTCTGGCACACAAATGGATTATCTGGCCTGCGCTACATGTCTTCCACCATTTAGCAAGCAAAAGCTAAGGAGAAATGACAGTTTCATGTGACACATCAAGATCCTCTTCCAGAGATCTGTCCATAGGAAAAAAATACACCAAACTTAATGCCATAACACTTTTTTTCAGGGTCAGATGTAAAATGATGTGGTTTTACTGACTGAGGATCTATCCCTTCAATGTTCTTACATAAAACTGTATATTGTACAAACCAGAAAGGTTCCCAGAAAAACGAGGGTAAGGTATGTGGTTAACAGGACAAAGCTTTTTATTTATTTACAAAAGATAAGAAAAGTTCTGTTTCTTTATCTTCTTTTATCTTTAAAAGCTGCAGTATTGCAGACTGCAGTTGTATACACATATAGCTAAGACAACAGATATGCAATTATTGGCCCTTTCAAGAACCAAAATGGGATAAATTATTTAGGACATCCTCTTCTGGAGACAAACAAAACTTCCTCTTTTATCTTGAGTCTGCCCTATATAAATATAGATCTGCCATTTCTGGATCTATTTCTAAACCACCATGTTTTAAACACACAGCCATATGCATATACACAAATATATTATTAACTTTCCCTGCATATACAAATCATAAGGCTAGTTCCTGCTATTTCTCATCACACATTCAGTAACCAAAGCATTTTAATAATTTGCAATACATCACCCTGCATTTTCCTCTCTACTGGCTAAACCACTCTGGAGAATTCCTTGCTCTCTGAACTCTGTAATTAAAATTTCTTATATTTGTTAAGGAAAGCCACTTATTTGACCTCGAACTGAAGCCACAACGATGTTACTTAACTCTGTAGCTTTAAATGAAGTCTGCACCTTTTAAAGTAAAAGGGTGTAGAATAAAACTTTTAAATCCTACAGGCCATGGGCATTTAAGGGTGTGTCTCCTCGTTTCCTATCTGGGAAAAAAAAAATTCATACGCTAAACTTCTGTATTTTCAATGGTGACAAGAGAGGACTGACTTGACCTTGGGTCTGTAAACTACATTTAGCACAGTTCTCTCCAATCATTTGTGCTCTCTGTTGGTGTCAGGACAAAGATCTCATCCTCTCAATACAAGTACTGCTGGCTAAACTGGAGCTCAGGAAGGTAATACTCCATTTAGAGCATCAGGAGAGGCTGAAGGTGTTACAGCATGCAGTGTGCTTCTTACCTCGCTTCTGCCAAACATTACTGCTGCTACCCAGCAGAAAGAACTGAAGATGTGAGTGCATCACCTCTTCTTCAGTCAAATGGTGGGGAAAACTGTTTAAGCTGACTTGGCTGACATTGCACTGGAAAGGACTGGAGAACATCTCCATCACCCTAGCAATCAGACAGATCGTGGGGGAGGTTTTCTTATGCTGGTGGGAAGTAACACATTTAACAGTTGCAGGAAAACATGGCTTATGTTTGCAAACAGAGGTTTCCATTCTTCCCTAAAAGAATGAGCAGGCGACTCCCAATTTCCAAATTAAATAGATACTGCAATGGCAAGGTAGCAAGTGCCTACAATGAATGAAAACCGTAGCCATCATTTTTAATAACAAACTAAAAAAAGAAAAAATACCAACAAGAGAAAAAGCAGTACTGTGTAAAAATCACTTCACATCACACTGATCTTTACTCTGTATTACAGCTGCACTATGCTTTAAAAGCTGAGCAGCAATTAATTGAGAAAACTGCAACCTAAACCTCTAGGACAGATTGACCACTATTCAGCTACAGCCTTCCCAACAAGGACTGTGCACGTACTCATTGCAGTTACTACTTTCTGACACCTACTGAAGAAAATAGAACTGCATAACAATTTTTTTCTAAGACATTAAATAGCACATAAAGTACATTAATGATGTAGTAGATTAATGTTATTAGTGACAGTAAATCTGCCAAAATCTGGCATAAATAGCCCACCAAGTAGAAATTTACTAAGAAATGACATAAGTTTTCTTATTGTCTATTCAAGTTTTTTACTAACTTCAGAAACTGCTCAAATCATCTTCTTGAAATAATTAAGTGTCCAGTGACTTTAGGAAAATTTTCAAACCCTTGCAATTAGAGTCAAAACAAATTAAGACTATCATGAGATTGATGGGAACATCATGGTGACTAAAAAACCAAAAAGCTAGTATATATATTGGCAGAAACTTAGCATTTAAAGATTATCTCTATAGTAAGGCATTTATTTTTAATCTGTTAAAATAGGCTATTTCTTTTAAACATTTGGTTGCCTTACCAATATTTACGTTTGCATTCTGCACAAACTTCCTTTTTAGCATATCTATCTTTAATTGCTTCAGCTGCTGGACAGTTACATCCAAGATCCTTTTTCATAACACTCCCGGATTTCTAAATAAACAGTCTCTTCCCCAGTAACTCCTGGATAACTGCCAGCAGAGGTGCTAACAGCTGAGCAGCCACACAAGCACCTTTTCCAGTGGGACAGACACTTGCCTTGCCACTCCAGATCAGAGGAACACTCCCTCATACTTGCCAGTGCTCGCCTGGGTGTTCTGTAACCTCTTAATCTGTAAGGCGCAGATTATTTTAAGCAGTTTAAAAAGAGCTCACTTTCACTAAACCAGATCTTTGTACTCAAATAGATTAAGGAGAACAAACATAAAAAGCTCTGCTGTCAACTGCCAGAGAGCGATAACATGGGGCACATGGGAAAGGTTGCTTCAACCTATTCTGGTAAAGGAGACCTGTCCCCTGTTTGAAGTGTTCAGAAAGGAACCCAGTTCTGGGAGGAAACAGCATTTTTTGTTTTCTGGAAAAAATTATGGGTGTGTTGGAAGACACCTCAAGAGTTAATACAAGGAGCCCTAAACTTCATCTGGTAGTTGACTGAGAATTAGGAGCTAGTTAATGTGTTAGGGTTTTGTTTGGTTGGTTGGTTTTTTTAAATTCCTGTTCTTGTCAAGAGGTTTTTTTAAACATCTGATATTTTATCACCTTAAAAAACATAATGTATATTTACTTTTTCCAAAAAGTATATCTAGGGTTTTTTTATGAATAAAATCTTTCTTTAAAAGAAAAAAAATTCTGTCTCAATTATTGTTAAAACACTTTCTGCTTTTCTAGGCTCCCTACTCCTGCCTATGTTGCAGTGTGACAGTATCAGAACCAGCTTAATCTCAGCTCCATGAAGCAGAAGCAAAGCAGAGCTGGAAGTAAATGAAACTTCTAGCTGTGCAAGAGGAGGGCTGGCCTGCTCATGCTTATCACACAAATAAAATTTTGCTTGGACTAAAAGACAGACAGCAAAGAGAAAAGCACGCAGAGAGAAAAATTCAACTCCACTGAGAGGAATGTGCTGAGATGCTGGGCTTGGAGCCAAAACCAAAGCATCCTGCAGCACGGAAGCCCGGCTCACCTAGAAACAGCGAGAACAGGAATAATCTCCATAAAAACAGTGACTGGAAAAAGAGCAAACTTATTTCTGAAGAAACTCTGCCTTCGAGGTACAGAACAGTAAACACCCAAAACTACACGTCATCTGAAATATCATAGAAGTTCTTTCCAAGAGTAACAACAGGATGATATTCTACCCATCTTATAAGAGCTCAGCTTGTGCAGCTGCAGTTTCATACTACTCTGAAAATGGTACTTGTACAACATTCAAGGAAGCTCTGAGCCTTCACAAGTGTTAAATAGAGAGCAGAAAGCATAGCTTAGACATCAAGCTCCTTTCTTCCTCCTCACTCGCAACTTGCTGGGGACAAGATAGATGTTTCCCTTGTATGTACCTTTCCACCTGCTCCCGACCACTGGGATGCTTCTGACTGAAGAGGAACATTCTACCTGAGAGCAGAGATGAACAGCTTACCCGAGTCACGTACAACTTCCCTTTCCCCACCGCAACCACACAGACATGCATGAAGTATTAAGCCATACTTATATTATCTCACCCTCTTAGTGCCTCTGCACCTCACCGTTTGTGCACAGTCAAGTTTACACCAAAGACACTTGATATGAAAATACTACTGTGAGCATAAGGTACTACAACACAGAGGGACTAAATCCTGGATTTTAGTCTCAGAGGAGGAACTCAACCTAACAGACAGATCACCCAGCTTCTACATGAGTGTTTCAATTGTTAAATATATCTTCCTTCCTATGTATGAGGTGAGAATAAATCTTTTGTCTTTCACACCACTGATTTCATTGTTGGAAGATCATTTCCTACTAATATGACATTCACATAATTCATTAAACCTTTCTACAAGTTATACTTCAGGAATACATCTTCAAGGGATTTGTAAGTAAACAAACTTTACTTTGGCAGAGTTTGTTTCAGTAAGTCCAAAACACTAAAAAATTAAAAAAAAAAAAGTTTTCAGAGACCTTAAAAAGAGTTTTCCAACTGTGCAGCCTAGTATTGTTGATTAAAATGGTATCTGGAGCAAAGTTAAATAATACTTCTGGGGTTAAATGCTGCAGTTACTAAGCAGAGAGACCAGGAAGAAAGCCAAGTTTGGCTGATTTCCCCAAATGCATCACGCTGACCATCTGTGAGAGAGGTAATGTTCTCTTAAGAGAAAAAACAATTATCGAAAAATGGGTTGTGGGATTGTCTCAATACATATTTTGCTGTTGTTCAATTAACTCTTCATTTATAGTCTTCCCAAAGCACCCAAAAACCCAGATAAACCTAAACACTGTTGCCTCTGCTAACTTGTGGATTTTTTTTTGTGAGTACGCACACAGTGCAATAGGTGAACCTCCCGTAACTCACCACTCTTATATGTTGCAGACCTTTTTACTTTGCAACGTTTCATCAGCTTTATAAATGGAACACTGGTTACAGGCTGTTTACAAGTAGTAGTGCATTATCTGTGTATATGTGCATAACCATATGTGCCTGCATGCTGCCGAAGTGACACAAATTGAAAAAGGAAATTTTACTTTAGAAAAACCAACTCAAAATCTGAGAGGCTGACAATTGTTCATCTGTAAATCTGGTCCTACATCTCCTGGAAGGTGTTGCAGATATCAGAAGCACACCTACAGACATTAAGCAGAGAGTCCATTTTATTATTATGATATCTAGAAAGGCAAATTTCACTTATCCTTTACATTACTTCTGGTATCATAAATCATTAACTCTGCATGGCAGAGGCTTATTAGTTCCTGACTGCTCTCATCTACTGGGGTGGTGCTGGGACACGTCACATCCCTAAAGCAGTTCTAATTTGCAGAATTACTGAATGGATTCCCAACTGGCCTTGCTATAGAGTGCAGAGCTGTAGAAATACGCTGTTGAGGCCCCTTTCTCTGAAAAGTTATTCAACCATTAGTGTGAAAAAGATGTTAAAATTATCTTGAGCCAATCATACCATCTTCTTGCTTTTCAACTCAGATTTGAGCTTCCTGCTGCACGTGATCTCATTTGAAGGCATTTTCAAGGGCAAGCCAAGAAATAATTTTCTTAAATGTTTATATATGTATAAAAGCCCAAAACACAGTGGCTTTAAAAATTCTCAAAGCTGCACAAGTTTGTCTGACTCCACTCATGTACACTTCTCTATTTCTCTGTTGTGCAATAAATGATCAGAAGTAACTGACCCTATTCACTGACTGGATGTAAAAACATAATTGAAAGGATGGTCCATAATTACAACAAATACTAAGTGTTTAAGTTGTGATATCCACCAGGTTTGAATTACATGGGATGAATTCTGAGCCATGAATTCCCCAAATTTACATTACTGTGCATGGAAAGATGTATTAACTATGATGTAGTCATTACTATTCGATCAACCCATTGAAAAAAGGTGGTTATGATAACTGCGGGGAAATTAGATTAACTTGTCTGGCATATATAAGAGTACTCTAAAAGCTCTAGATAAATATATTCTCTATGATATACTCCCTGAATGAAATGGAAAGATATGTAATTCCCATTACCCACTGCAATATTTTCTTTTTAATACCAATTATTTACACATATCCCTAACTGCCCAGAAATCTGAGAAAACCATTGGGATATTTAGAACCAACAGAAAATTTGGGAATAACAAATAACTTTCAACTAGGGATAGGTCATTTAATTTATTTTGATAAAAAAAAAAAAAAAGAATCCCACTGAAACTTGAAATTGAATCATGTAATGTCCTGGATTTAAAGTTCATCTTAAGTTAAGCAAAAAGAGAAGAAAAAAAAGAAAAGGTTTTCACTCATATTAAAAAGACATTTTTTTTCCTTTTCTTTGGGCACACTTGAGCGTCTCTTGAGATGCTTGCCTGACCCAAAGCAGAACAACTGCCAAGATAGTGACACAGAAGAGTGTGGATAAAAAGGAGAGAACATAAGAAGAATGACTCAAAACAACCACGAAATGGAAGCATTTTTGCTTTTCCTGTCATAAGATAACTCTTATTCCATAAAGCACCTCAAGATACAGTGACAGGAAAGGGTAGCAGGGCAGTGGGCTTACATGTATTTATGCCCCCACGTCCCCAGCAGCGAAGGCATGCAGAGAGACTGCGGTAGTGCTCGATACAGGACTGGCTTTATGAGTTATACATTTTAGAAGCCAAGACTTTAGGAAAACCAAAGTAAAACCAATCAAGTGAAACTTCCAAGAAAAAAAAAAAAAAGATCCTAAAGAATTAAGGAAAGGGTTGGGGGTTATTTTTCTCCCTTTCTTGCCTCCTTTGTAATTCAGAATAGTCTGCAGATACAAAATTAAGACTCATTATACTTCTAATTTACCATGATATAAATTAGAGAAAGGCATTAGAGAAAGCATCTTCACTGTAACTTAAAAAAACATTGTCCCACAAAACTTTGCTCACATCCTCAGGTGCATTTATTATTTCCAGTTTATACTACCTCTGATTCTGCCTACTGCATATAAACTTTCTCTTTCAACTGGAGTATATTGTCTCCCATACATTGCACACACAATGAGGCTGTGCAGGATTGTGTAACACTATCTTTTGGTGAGGACAGGTTTATAAGTTATACAGGGGATTGCTTGATCTTCTCACACCTTGAACCCATTTCTTTATCTGCATATTTTTACACAGTAAGTTTCAGTTATCATCAACATTTTTACTACGGACTTTCTATAAAAATCTGTTAGACTTCATTAACACATTTTGTAATATTTTCTTCTTATATTTAGTCTACAAACTCATAAGCTGTATGTTTCCCTCTGCAATGGCATGAAGCTGGCATTTTAACCAGAGTTGGATTAAATTTTCTGTGTGATCATGAAGCATTAAAGCTTCAGCACACAAGACAGTCCCCTGTGACCTCAGCTATAGAAATGGAATAACTTCAAGCATGATCTTCCGAGGAATGCTCCCCTTCTCCCACACCCCTTCAGGTCCCTCCTCTGTTACTTTTATTAACACTGCCAACTACTCTATACCTTGCTGGATCATTATTTGGTTCGCTAAATGTTTATGATGTGAAGGTAACCAAACAAAACAAACCAACCTTTCAAAATCCAGAAATTTTATTTGAACCACTGTAGGCATAACAAAAGCACCTTTAAAGTCAGATCACAGAGATGGGGAGTTTCTTTAGAAAATTAGTGAGCAACAATAACCTTTTATTATTTCCTGCAGCACTCGGGTAACTCATACATGAAGTACGCAAAAAGTCTAAGCATTTTCCTATCTACATTTCTATCGCAATTTATTAATATCTAGTATTTCAGTTTTATTTTATCCTTTAAATTGGAGGTACTAATCCACTTTTGTCACCTTCTGAACCCAACAGCCTAGAATTCATGCCCCAGCTTTCCATCTATTATGAGCTAAACAAAATGTAGTACAGATGGCTCTTGCACCATCTGCTGCATTCCAGACCATCCCGTTCACCTGGAACTCCCTCATCTTCCCTAATTATTTTCCTCCCATAATGCTGGGGAAATGTAAAATTTCAGCATTTCTAAAACTCTAATATGATAATCCCAGAGCAGAGTATGCAGCCCAGAATTAGCGGAGGATCAACAGAAAAAAAACGTAGATAGCAAGAGGCTGACACTTTTACAGAACCTTGGAATTCCAGCGACTATAAAATATTAAGTAATTGTGGTTTATTTGTATGGGAGAAAAATACAAGCAGCATATCCTACTTGCAAGTCTGTAGGCTTCACCAGTCTGAAGATGGTTTAGAACCTCAGCATGTTGTATGGGCATAAATATATGACTACACAGCAAAGTCATGACTTTCCCATAGCCAATGTCCTGTTCCAAAATCAGCTGTCTCTCACTCTCACAAGTAAATTCCTGTACAGGTCTACCCTTCATCAAAGAGAAATGGATGAGATTGCACATCACAATTTTGATACGCTGTACTTACACACAAGCATCAATTCTATTAAAAACACAGCTGAGCAGCATTGAGAGTAGTTTCTTTTTTTTGTGAAACACCACCAATGTCTAGTTCTTACAAGTGGAGGAAAGGAGGGAAGAATGGGAAATAAAACTGGACATTTCTGTAGTTCTTCGCCAACACTTAATTACTTTCCATGGAAACCTGCACAAGTATCAACACCAACAAACTCAACATATCAAATATTCTCAAGACAGCACATTTTGGTCATGTGTAAAACTTGGAGGAAAAAGTGTAATGGCCCCACCACGATTCCTTCCATGCTGACTGTGTGATGATGAGATGTAGTTTGTGTGGGTTCCAGGATTATTTTTGCTTCCTGTTTTCTCTGCGTGCTATATACGGTGAGAAAGGGACATTTGAAATTACCATGTGCATTTACAAAATGGATATAAAATTTACATCTCAAAGAGAAACAAAAAAAAAAAAAATCTGACCAAGATATAAGGAAAATAGCTCCCAAATCTTGCTAAGGATCTAACCAAGTGAGCTACCAATTGAACTAGAAGTGCAAATTAATTAGCATGCGACTGCAATAATTTATTGTTGTTTCTAGTGTTCAAAGTGTGCCCTCCTGGATATGTGCAGGACATCCTAGCAGTGTTCTCCTGAATGCAGCAGAGCTAATGCCTTCCACAGTGCTGCAGAGGGACGTACTACCCACTGTCTCCAGCATGATGCTGCAGGAAGACCAAAAGCAACATGTACAAATTAATAAAGTACCATATGACAAACCAAAACAAACAAATAAAAAAGGAATAGTTTAATCATTACTTTGAGTGACAACTACAGTATATTTTCATTTATAGAAGTAATTTCTATTCAAATTCTTCAACTGAGATAAAGAAGCCCGATTTTAGATGTCATTGACTTTTATGACATGTTTCAGGCTCTTGAAATGTTTTCTGTTTTTCAGGAATTTCAGTCCCATCTACTATGAACAAT
Source organism: Pterocles gutturalis (assembly GCF_000699245.1). Lineage (NCBI taxonomy): Eukaryota > Metazoa > Chordata > Aves > Pterocliformes > Pteroclidae > Pterocles > Pterocles gutturalis. The sequence goes on from NW_010143053.1 coordinate 171,652, forward strand.
TTTAATTAAGCTGTAAAGACAGCACTAAGAAACAGGTGAGACGCATTCGCTATAATTAAGCAGTCAGGCACAGAGTAAGTCACAAGCACAAGAAGTTAAAGGAGAGAGCACTACTGAATGATAAACATCTGATAACTATTTTATTGTCTCTAAACATCTAATAACTATTTTATTGTCTCTATCCTATAGGAACACTATTTTTTATATATCTATAAACCAGTCTTCTGCTCTCTGAACAGCTCCGTTATGAGAGATCAGTATCTGTCAACTAAACTTTTACATAGTAACAGAACAGACAATGGACAGCTAATAAACCTTGTTTAAAAATTAATACAAAGCAATTACTAAAATTTTTAAAAGACTAGATGTAAATGATGGTAAACTGAAAGACTTTAAGAAACTTGTTTAGCAGAGTCAAAAGGAGATCTCACAGAAACAAGTTCAACATCTCTATAGCAGCATGACAACAGATAAGAACACGAGGTCTGGATTACTTTTATTGTTGCTGTTTTAATTGTCACTTTAATGCAAATACTCCACAAATCAACCACCGTACCGAATTATCTGTGTGATAATATATTCAAACATTTGACATTTACATTAATTGGAAGTAATGAAGAAAATATTTTTGTTGTTCGTCGGATGAGACTAAATGGGCTGGAAATTCAAATGAATAAAACATTATTACAGCATACACTGTACACCTGTTCACAGCTCTATTGACAGCTTGATATTTTTATTAGGTGCATGCACAGCAATACAGGAACAAATGACCATTTTCACACTCACAGGACAGAAGTAAGCAACTGGAGCTCACTTTGTGGGGTCGCTTAAACCACAGAGCTATGACAAGTGCTTAACTGGACCCAAAATGCCTCCACTTAGTCATGACTTCTAATTTTATAAATTATTTACAGTTTAGTAGGTGCAAAGCTGGTGGAAAATGCCTTTTCTGGTGGCTTGATTGACAGCATAATTATACTATATTTTAGTTTTTAGCACTGTTATGCAGAATCATAATGCCGTAAAAGCAAAATATGAACGTTATGAGCTTTTAACTTTGACAAGGTCATTCTGAAGCCTACGAAAGAGATGTCATGAAAAGCCATACCTGTCATTAACCATGTCCTGTAAGTACAGCTGTACCTCTGGCTGTATTTTAGTAAAACTAAATAATTATTTCCATACAAATTTTAAGATTGATTTTTTTTAAAATAAAAACAATCAGAAGAAACAATCCAGATGTTTATCCATTGGAATTAATATTTTTTATTTTAAAGAAGTGGCCAGAACAACTAGGGAAAGTTAGATTCCTCTGTGGGAGGCTCTACACTTGTTAGTTGATGCTTTGAAGAAATTGCTATAGACTATAAGCCGCAAAACAGCACAATTCAATGGACATGAGACAGGCCTATAGAATTTACTTTTTAAAATACCTTTGATCTATGGTTTATGAAGATTCACAATTATTAGGGACTTCAGTGGGAGAGATGTGTACTCAGATATTTCAAAAAGATGAGGATACAGATTATTCTAGCTTCTTCTAATTTTTACAAATGTGAAAAGAATCTAATTGCAAAATACAAGAAAATTACAGCCTATAAAACCTAAGGATTGGCTTCAAATTCCATAGAAAGCTCCCATATGTCTACTTGAGATATGTAGGACTTCCCAGGAAGAAAGAATTTTCAATTTGCAAGGAAAATCCTTCATCCTGTAAAGCACTAGTATTGAGCTGGCCAGATCTCCCCTGCCTGCCTTGATCTTCATCTGATACAAGAAGCCTCACTCCAAGCTGTACTGAAAAGGTGCTGATTTCATAGTTTTAGTTAAAGGTTTTGATTCTCTTTGGATTTATCCCACATGGGGGTTCTTAATCAAAGGCAAAGCCATCAGGCTGCTCCTTCAAACTGAAAGCAACTAATAGTGCTAAAGCAGGAAAGGGACCCACAAAAATATTCCACAGAAGAATTAACGTAACTCCTTAAGAGGCACACTTCATTCCTATCTCATCTTTCTACATATCACAAACTATCCCAAGGGGCTCCAGTTCTCATCACACAGCTCTTAAAGAACAATAGAGCTTTACCTTGTCTCTTTTTGTCTGCAGCTTTTAGCACCACACCACATCAAGACTCCTCCGCTTCCGAAGGAGAAAGAAAAGCAGTTGGGAGAAAGTCAGCTCAGCTGGGCGAGCTTACAAATGACAAAATGCTGCATGTCTCTTCCACACTAGTCAGGCCGTCCCAGGGAAGAAGCCAGATTGCTACAGAACTGCATGGTGCGATATAATGCAAATAAGGACTTGAATTCCACAATTGCTATTGTCTGAAATACTTAAAATAACATGCATTCTGTTGCACAGAGGACCTTGAGAAAGGCTCATACCCACAGCACTTTATTTGGAGGGTCTGTAACTTACGGCATACATCAACTCTAACAGGAACATTACTTGGGGGGGAAAAAAAAAAAAGGGCTACAAGAACCATTAATCTCCAATTGGTCTGACACCTTCAGTAGATAATCATCAGCCTCTTCACTGATCTTTAGCCTTGCACCCAGCAGGGATATTAGCGACATGTGCTGCAGAGTTAGTCCTAATATCCGTATGGTTATACTGTCACATACCATCAGCATAGAGATTAGAAAATTTATTTTACCATATTCAACTAATGCCCCACCCCTACTTTAGGCAGTAGGACACTGAATGGGGGACAAGCCTGGAAGGCAGACCAGGTTGCAATATTCTTCCCCTTGTATGCTGGTCACAACACGTTGGTCCTTCTGAACAGTGGTCAGGGTTGCACAGTGCTTTACGTGTCTCAGCCTTTCTAATGCTAAGGGTCAGACATTTGAAATCTCTCTAATGTTCCTTTGCTGACAGCTCTCAAAGCTTGTACTTTGTTCCTGTGTTTTTCCAAAGCCTGTGTGGCAGAGTTTTGTGCTTGCTGTTCTCACACTGTTGTTTTCATGCTGTTATTCTTACAGCCTTGCACTTGCAAACCCCAGTGCTGTTGGGGATGTTATTCTATCCTGGTTTATTGTTCTTGGGGAAGCAGCAACCTTGGCATGAGAATCACCCCTTCTCTTCTGTCCTTACCCCTAACTTTGTAGATTTTACTTTGTATTAGAGAAAACACAAAACTTACTGCCTAACAAAGTAAATAACATTGTAAGTATACTAAATATAATTCATCTGATATGTAGTATCTGACACTATATATATATACATGGAAGCTTGAAAACCAGTCAGTATGCCACACACTCGATTAAGCAAACTCCAGTCAATGGATCATCATTAAGAGGCACAAACAATGGAGTTTGAGCAGGTCCTGATGAAAAGTATCCAGTAGCAGGGATAAAGCATTGTCATATGCACCATCCCTACCTGTGGCACTGGAGAGAACATGCAGGCAAGGACACTTGTCTGGGGTTACTCTTCCTTCTCTTCCCAGCTAGTCACTGGAGAGTTTTCACCTTTTCCTTCTCTCGCTCTCCCTTGTGTTTGGGTTATGGAGTTTGCATGCCCCCCACCAATTAACTCTCACTGTTCATGAATGCCATCAGCTACAGGAGCTACTAATACAGCCTTTCTCAACATCCGCCGTGCAGCAATATAGTGACAATGTCAATAAATTTGTTCAAATTTCCTCAAAACTATATTCTTTCCACAAGACATGAACACATATTTTCTCACTGTAACACAGCATTTCCTCTTTACTTTCTACTCAGAAAAAGCGTGCATTCAGACTTTAAGGTTTTTTTTCAACTTTTTTTTGCAATTTTCAGCATTTTTGTTGAAGAAAACATAGAAGTTGGAAACAATATATGATAGCAACAGTTTTAATGCTTTTTTAAGGACATGCAATGCCTTCTTCCTACTCCTATCCATGCATGTTCTTGTACACATTTTCTGTCTATGCATCACCCATGGGTCTGGTTCATTCTTACATGCACTACTATGGCATGCTTACATTCAGCAGGTATCTATTTTTGTGCATCTGTATTCTAGGGACTCACAGACAGCATCAGCATATACTGTAGCCCACCATTATGTGGGTTTTTGCTATCTTCTGATCTTCTCCATGTAATTTCACTCAACCACTTCCATACCTTCCCTTACTCAGTAATTGTGACCTATACTCCTTTTCCCTAGAAGAAAATATTGTACATTTGTCTGGGTTAGCGTCAGTTACACTGCGGTTTTGTGACCATGTCCTATTGCTATTCACTCCTGACACCTGCAATCTTGATTAACAATTAAAAGACTCAGAGTTGTAACAAATCTGGCAGAAAGTAGTGTCCCCTGAAGCCCAAACCACCCCGAACTGTAAAGCAACAGCGTATACATAACACTCTTGGAGTCAGTGAATCTTTTGAAGAACAGGTCTAATTCATTCTGTATTGCAGACTACTAAGAACTGAATAGATTTCAGTGGCGTGTCTATAAAGACAGAATTCCAATAATGGAATCAAGATGTTATAAAAGCATAAAGACCAAGGGCAAGATCTCAGTGTGTGGTATAAGAAAATGGCTGCAGTTATTAAGTGACTAAGAATTTTCTGCCAAACGCATGTTTCCTGTCTGCTTATTTAATATTGCAACTTCAGCTCATGCTGCAATCCAGGAGAGGACAATAAAGAAGTCAATACATATGTGTTCTTTTTGCATGATGCTGGATCTATGGCTGCAAACAGAAATGCAACAACATCTGAGTAAAACAATATACTCTGCACATAAACTTACTATTCTAATACATGACTGAAAGAGCTGGAGACTTGCAAAGATACAGTACCAAACTGTATGGAGTGACCAGGGACACTCTACTTGTCCATGAGTATTCTTGTCCAGCTCTTTTTTTCTCATTAGGAAAGATTCTCATTTCCTATCCTGACTGATGCTTTCACAGAAGCTTGGTATATGTTCTGTGACTGTTAGCTTCCTCTTTTTTTTTTTTTAATGCTTTCCCTTCTGTTGTTCCTTTACACACCTGCCCACATCTTATACATAAAACCGTGCTCATCATAAAGCTTCTAAAAGAGTATCATGTCAGGAGTGCCACTGAAAAAGAGAAACAAATGGATTCTAGTTTAAGATATCTTATTTTGTCCAAATGGTTAAAAAAAAAAAAGTTCTTCCTATTCACTCCTTCTCATCAACCTAAGCACTATTTTATCTTTCAGAAACACTGCAGGCAAAGTACATGAAGGAATGAATACACAAGTGATATCGGTAGGACTCGGCTATCAATTTGGGCTTCCCTGTTGTCTTGTTACAGACCAAGAACTGTCTATAACAGGCTCGAAGGAATGACGGCTCACCAGTGCTTCTCTTAAACCATTTACTAGAAGGTAAGCTGTTCTAAAAAGTGACCTCTTCTACTACCAGGTACCCAGAAAAGCATTATTTCAACTTTGCTGTGACAGGAGAGCCCAGATTTCAGCCTGGTACTACAGTCCATTCAAGGTAAATATGACAGTTCACACGGAGGCTTCCACAACTGTTCGGCTTCACCTGCACTGACAGTTCTGCAGAGAAGCCAGCTCCAGCAGCAAACACAAAAGCAACCTCACAGAGAGCAGGTACATTGTGCCTATGCATAATACTTCCAGGCAGAACCAAATTTTTGTAAATCGTTATGACAGATTAAGAAGGAATAATATATAATACAGGCAGAAATATTATTTCTCATGGTAAAAGCAAGTACAAAAGACAAATGTGCATAATAGTGATATCTTAAAAATGCATACTTACTGTAATAATTCGAATAGAAGAAGAAAGTTGCATATAAAGTTTGTTGCTGTTATTAAATATTTAAGACAAGAACAAAAACCTGCTAGGTACTTTGTCTTCTCTAATTCTCAAAAGCAGATCAAACTCAGGCAGTCACCTTTACTTGGGAAAGTATACACACCCTCCTTCATCAGGAATACACAGTTTAATTATTAATTTAGTACAGTAACAGAGGGACAAGTCTTCTCCCAACATACTGCATTCTTTAGAAGCCTGTCAAACAAAAGCCAGAAGGGCAAAACTGGAATAATTTTTAGCACTGACCCCAAGTTTTACCTCGAATACAAGCTGCATAAGCTGTTCTAACCTTCTTGGTACAGTACTGTGCTGCTAATAGGGCACCCATGGAGTAAATCTAACAAAGTATAAAGGTTCCTTTTGCTCTCTTGTGGATGCAGATCCATTACAGAAAGAATGCATGGCCTCCAGGCATTACAGGGGAAAGTTTAGATTCATATGATTCAGCTTAGCGGTCTATGTACCAGTCTAAGACATCATGCCATGTGCGAAATACAAGGTGGAGGGCAGCTCTCAAACCACCTTGATATACACACCCATAAGCCATGCATCAGTTCCTACTGGAATAAGCTTTGTCCCAAATGCTGTCCCTTGCTAAAACTAGGAGAGCATATAGCCACAACTTATCTCTTGGTACTACCAGTCCTGGTAACTTAACTAACCGCAATGACAATGACAGCCTGGTGATTTAATAAATGAATATGTCCATTGTCTGACAACAACTACCTTCCTGCTCCTAACTAACAGTGATGGTTATTATGGAAATTTTTTTCCAGAGTGATTACATGACACCTCATCTAAAAAAAAACAAAACAAAACAAAAAAAACCCAAAACAAACCAAAAACAAACAAAAAAAAACCCCACCACAAACCAAAAACAAAAAACCAAGCTGCTCTGCCAGGGCACACTCAAACTAACATAAACTACTCTGAAGCTGGAGGACTTCTACCACATGGTTGTAGCCTATGTAACAAAGTTCCAGACCCAATACAAGGTAAGCTTTGCCTTAAGATGCAAAAAGAGTACCCATGGATAGAGAAAATAACCCGTATTGTTGCTATTGTGACTGTTGGACTCTCAAACTGGTTTATACGTTATTTAAATCTGAAAGAAAAAATGTGGGGTAAATTTTTAGAATCATACATGTTTCTCCGGCTGTCCTTATATAGACCACAATATGTTGAAACATGTTTTAAACAGAACGGCTATATTGCAACTATGCATGCAGAACTTTAAATCCTTTTTTTTACTATTATTTTTCCTTCATTATTCCCATTATTCCTCATACAGCGAACTTTTTTTTTTTTCTGTGCAAGACATGGTTTAGTGTAAGGGAACCAACAAAACAACTTTCACGTTTGCCATATTACACAGTAGAAAAAAACCTGCATCATTTCAGTCTGCCTGATTCCTGATGCAATGTCTTGAATCTTGTCTAAACTGAGAAGCAGGCCTTATTTTCACTTCAGTATAAGTTGCTTTTAGCTGAGAGAAAATGAAACGTGTGTATCACAATAGAACTGAAGGTCAGGAGGTTATTCAGCTTGCTGCGGCAAGCAGTGTTGATCTAAATCACAACTGCCTGATCAGTGCTGCTCGCACAACAGGAAGAAGTGGAAGGGAGGTTGTAGGCTGCCAGTATCAGGCTACTTCTGTCTCAATCTTTGAAATAAATTTCTTACCCCTACAGCTTTATTTCCTTTATAATGTTAATAAACTGAAATGACATGGGAAAAAATATAAAGAATGCCAAGAAATGCCTTTGGTATCTTCCAGTAGGTATATGGAGGACATCACTTCATTCCAAATAATAATCTAATTGAAAACGGCTTCCTAAGGCATTCAAATTTTCAAGTAACTTCTTAGTCCACAATCAGTTTAGTCTGGCCAGCATCATTAGGGAAAGGAGTTACTCTGCTCTTCTCAACCAAAGACAGTTGGTTCCATTTCTCCTGTATGGTGGAAGTGCTCTTCCAGTGACACGGTGAGGTAGGAAATGCATCTAGCAGCAAACCTTTGGGCTGGCTCAGTTCACAGCCGAGGGCTGTCACGTGGCTGTGTGTGAATTTCTGTAGCACAGACAGGGTGGGAACAATGCCTAGTGACAGATGGGACTGCAGAGACTGATAATGGAATTACGGTGTGAAGTACCTCTATCAAGACAGACCGCAGGTTTGGAAGTAAGCATCCTTCCACCAGCCTGGAGCGAAGGGCAACAGAATCACTCTTTAGGTAACTCATTTAAAAAATATAAACATCTCCACCTGCTCCCCAAAACTTCAAACAAATAAGTATGACGATGTTAAATAAATGAGTGGCGAAGATTGCTCTTACTTGACAAGTGAAAGACTCTGTGGACAAGCCTGCCTTGAGAGACAGCAGCGTGTCCTAATGCCGGCAAAGGTCAACAGCGTGGGCGAGTCATATCACGTACCATGGCAATCAACTAGGTAAGAATTCGGGTGTTTACAGCACGTATGCTATCAACTGTTCTCCTGAAGTTTCACCTCTAAAGTAAGACAGTATAATTTACATTTGCAGTAACAAACGGATCCAGAGATACCTATTTGCACTATTCCACAGGGTAACGGCAGAACAATTTTGATTGAACTATGGCCTAAATTGAGGAAGGAGGGAAAAGGTCAGTAAACACAGTGAAAATCTCCTAATTTGATCCATTTGCTGACAACAAACACAGATTGGGCAAACTACAAGGCAGCTCCAACAGAACTAGCAAGGTTAATGGAGCTGCTGCTATAACATATTGTAGACCTAGTAGTGTCAGTGGCGATAGTGGTAATGCTGTAAACACAGTTTGTTTTCCATCTGGTGCATGGTATATACCCTTGATAAAAGGGTGCTGCGTTACATATTTCTTTTCTCCTAAATTTATTTACTCCTAAAAACGTATAATGATTTTAATAACCATATACAGAGACAGGACTTCTGCTTTTAAAGAATCCTTATAAAAGACTTCCCTAATGAGGTTAAGGATAATATTAAATCAAAAATATTCTCATAATAAGCATGGGATTTTTTTTTCCCCCTTCAAAAACCAGTTCAACTACTTCTACAGTTGAATACCCTCAAAGCAGTCAATGTGAATGCTGCCTAAGTCTGGAATGGAGAATAATAATATTTTGTAAAGTGCTCAGGATGAATACAAATGTAAATTACATAAAACACAGTTTTTAAGCTATTAATTAAAACTATAAAGGATCTATGTTCCAACGCAAATTAAAAATCAATTGCAAGTCTTACCTTCATTAAAACTGACTTTGGATCAGGCCTTGAGAGATCACTAATACAAAAATAAAGTACCTGTCAGTAGCACTTCATGCTGACATTCAGTAGGTGCGAGTCTCAGATTCAACTTCATCCTGTACTCTTAAGGATACACACTGCTGAGCATGTAGTTTTAATTCTCTTAATGTTCCTAACTAATATTCTGTTGAAGCCTTAATCTGAAATATAATCACTCTTCTCATCAAAATATTTACAAAAGAAAATGTGGAGCCTTGAAGATTCATGTTTGAATTGTGCATGGTATCTATGGTTACAATGTGTTATAGATGGTAAGGAACAGTAACACACTGCATGAAATAGAGAGAACCGCAATCAGAACGAACGTAAGACAGCCTAAAGGAGATAATACACTGCCTGGAGAAACTGTGTGTATATTGAAGCAGGCTGATTAGAGGGAATAAAGCAAAGCTGGAGGGAAAATGCATGCAAATAGTCATACGCTGGCACTAAATAAATATGAAATAGAACTTCTGGGGTTGTGAAATAGCCATGGAGACAGGCCTACCCAAAGGTGATGAGCTATTTAAGAAGGCAGGGCAGGGTGGCTTGCCAGCCCCCCACGATCCAGTCTGCTACCCTGTGTGTCTGAAATGACGTCTTCTCCCCTTGCTTCCGATCCAGCACAAGCACTGGGTCAGGCGCCACTGGAGAGGGATGGTTGCCTCTGTCACTGAAAGAACACCTCAGTGAGCTAGTCTTGTCAGCTGTGAATCTTGTTAGCAAGACTAGGAAATTGCCAACAGCAATGACTAACAAAAATGTCCAAAATTTGCTGTAAAAATGTTTTCTTGAAGTCTGCTCTGTGTTGGAAGCATTCAGCACACAACTGCCTGAAAACATCCGTTAAGTCACCAAGCTCTACGTATTAGTTCGGTTTTAACTTTTCAGAGCAAACACTCAGCTCTGCGGACACCATATTGAACGACAAGTCAGTAAGCATTTACATTTCACACGTACCGCCCAGGAGTGCAAGTGAAGATCTGTGCAGGAGCACAACAAATCTGCAGAGTGTTCACAGGAAAGAGACAAGGACTTTTTATAAGGAACTACTATTAAATCTTATACTTTTAAGTTCACGTAATTCCGTATGATACCTGGGTGCTGTACTCCAGTGAAACTGTAGAAGTTCTACAATACGTTCTGTTTCCATAACCAATGCTAGACAAACGTGCACACTATAAGCAAAAACTTTGTTCATCAGTCTCAGGCCTGCAATGGGCAAGCAGACTGCCACACGTATGCTGCTCCTAATGCTACACTGGTCCCTGCTCTAACCCTCAAAGAGCTTCACAAAGATGGCTCTGTGCTACCTTCCTCTGCTGGTTGCCTCTGATTTGGAATGGAAATAAAAATCCCTGTTGGCTACTTTGCTCAAAAACACCAGAGAAATTATACAGAGACAACAAACTGCGGAAAGGTCACGAGATAACAGGAACAGGCATGGGAAGCAGGAACAAGGAGGAGTTTTTCCACTTATTGCTTTTGGTCTTTTTGCAGAGAAGGTGATACTTGGCATGCACAGGATGTTTAGTTAGGATCTTTCCTGATTAAACTAGGGAAGACTTCACATAAAGGCAAAGGATGTCACAGAAGGTCTTGTATTTTATATATTTGCTCCTTAATCTGAAAAACTATTTCTTCTTGAACTTGAAAACCCAGAAAAATAAATTCTTAGTAACAGTAATTAATCTATAAATATATATCAATGTTTTTGGAGAAGTAGAATCCTGGTTTAAGTTTTAGCATTTATATTACCAAATTTATTCAATACAAGTGATAGACTAATTAACATAATAAAAGTTAAAAGGTTAAAGATTAAACAGTTAATTCCATACAATATGAACTACTAGTTGTGGCCCATGTTACCTCAAAGGTTGCACTGCTGAATCATAAGGGATTTGCTTTAAAAGCAGAAGTATAAGTTCAGTTTTAAGAGCTGAGTTTTCCCTCCAAAGCAATCAAAACAGGAGTCCAACCATTTCTTACACACTGGGATCACTGAGACAAACGAGTCTCATTATTACATGCTTTCTTCTAAGAAAGAAACTATTTTTTCCTGAAATAAAGATTCAGTGATAACTTTATTTTTTCAGAAAAATAGAATCTGAATTTTCCCCCACCCTACCCCTGACAAACATTTTGTTCCATAAGAGTAGTAAAATCCCAACATTTCCAGTACTGCATTCTACATGTCCCTTCTTTTACCCCCCTATGGAAACAGAGCTGATAGAAAAACAAGTTTCAGATAGTAAACATCATTCTTACTAGCCTATTTTTCCCACGGGAGAAGGTGAAAAATATGACTGTGAAATGACAGATATATATATATTTAAAAAAAAATTGTGAGCACAGTTGGAAAGAAAAGGAGAGTTAAAAAGGAGAGAAAAGCTGACGTTAAAAAATTCTCAAATACCCATATTGAATTGGCAAAAAAAAAGTGAAAACAGATTAAATGAAACTGCAAATGAATCATGTTTGTGTTCCGCCACACATTCTGAGCATGCGCTAACACAACAAGAAGTTAAAAAAACTGAGTTCCATTTGACTATACTTCCTTTGTTTTGTTCAGGTTTAGAGAAGAACAGTTCAAATATGGCTTTGTTGTTCATTATACTTCTCGCCAGACAGAAAGTATTCGAACAGTTCTGAACAAGCTTTGGAGAGAAGAATATTTTTGAGAGAAACCACTTCCTTAACTGGAGAATCTGGATCTTGTGCCCATACTCCAAACTCTAAAGTAACCTTTAGGATTTTAAGGAATATGCTATACAGGCTTGTTCAGCTGATAGGTTGAGTTTTCCAGTATTTAATCCACATTTTTAAGAGAATTTTTGAAAATGCTTCATTTGCACTGTTAGACCTAACGTAAAAAGTTATTTTCTACTGAGAGGTTGGCATAGGCAGAGATTTTCTCAGCAATGCTTCTCAGCGTTACTGACAACAGCACAGACACACCCTTTTTTATAAGAAGTTTTTAGATTATAGCAAAATAATATGAATGCAAGTATGGTGTTAACAGTATAGTTTCAGCAAAACGATTTACAAGGAAAGCACACTATTCATCTCAGACTGATATCAGACATACAGAAAACATATTTAGGTTATACATACACCAAATTCTATGGCTGTTATTAGGTAGTGGTTACACTACAAGTGCCAAAAGTCACCAGCAATGATGAGGAGTACATGGCACTGGAGCTATTTAAGCAACTAAGATAAATACACTCGTTGTCATAGGTTACTGGTCGCACACACAACATGCATTAGCTGTTGACCTGATGAGCATGTAGTTTAAGATAGTTAAGACAGAAAGCATAAAGGAGAAGATGTATTATTACTATTACATAGCAGAATGATGCTTACTCTCTTACAGGACCCTGACCAGCACAGGAGACAAACTCGCATTACCTGAATTCATTAGTCCTTTTGCTTGTTATGTTTCTCTGAACATATGACTACACTAAATTACCCCACGTTTCTCTAACGCCCTGTCATGAAGCACTGACATGCCCTTGTGATGTATGATGCAGTGGGCTAAGATACCACCCTTTATCCTTAAAACTTGTTTTCCTTTCCATTCTCCATTCCCCACTCCCGCTTTTACACGGAAAATCAACTTACAGTAATGACCACTTTGTGTGAAAACAGCTATTGGAAAACAAATTCCTGATATCACAGAATTATTATTTTTTAATCAAGAGGGAATAGTAAATTGTTTCAATTACCTCAGCAATATTAAGTACACCAACCTATTACAGCCTCTAAATCTGAAGTATAGAAGCTTGCTCGTTACTTAAAGACTGAGAATCCAAAAGAGTAAAACCATTTCATGACACATATCTTTAAAAACCATGTAACTCCAAGAACTTGCACAGCATTAAACACAGTAACAGTAAAATCTATTGTCTGTCTACAGATTAAATTCTTCTGGACAGAAAATTTGCAATCTGTGTATATACAGCACCTAATACAAGCAGGTTTTTGATATCAATTAGTAATTTCTACTGCTACAGAAAAAAAAATTCTCCATACTGAAACACAGAGGAAATAGCACAGTTAAGAGATCAAGTTATGTTATGTTTCTCACTTCTTCTTATTTAACATTGGATATTTTGTGCACACACACCCCTAAAAAGATTCTAGGTTCATAATACTAAGAAGTAGATATTTGTTTAAAGAGTGAAGTTTAGAAATGGTAAAAAAAATCTAGGGATATTCACGAAATCAAGACTTTCACAGTACATTCACATCACTCAGTGTTGGGCTTGTCATCTTAAATATTCCTAAATTCAAGTGCATCTGAAATATTATTTCCAACATTCCCTGTTAGAAAGTTAGAGTGCAGCGCTTGCACTATAAAACATGCCCAGACTACAGCTGCCTGTCGCTGTTGCATTATTATATGGTTCCAGTACAGCTAACTATAATTTACAAGCCACATATTATTGCACAGAACTGTGACTTCCACTAGACAGTCAATTACACCTCTGCATTTGAACAGCCTTCTCACTATGTGTGGAGGAACCACCCACAAGAAACTCCCAAGATATTTTCAGAAAAACAGTACAAAGTAAGCTTTTCATCATGTAACTTTGGTTCTATTGCTTCAGGAAGCACGTAGCAGCCCCTGCACTGCTGTTAAGATAGTGCCATTCCAAAAATAAGAATTATTTATTCATAGGTTATCTTAGAATTTCCCCCAAATTATTTCCAAGAGCAAAGACTGAAAACCAAACCTGAAATATGCTTATGTTTTCATCTTCTCTGTACCAATATATTATTTGTTCTGTTTGGTACACGCTGATTTCCCTTCCATCTGCATTTTCACTTGCCTTCCAACAGCTGCTCAACTTGAACTAAACAAGAGTGACATCTCCAAACTAAATTTATGGAGATCTAAATTATTGCACCTCACACAAACACAAACCACACTCCATCTTCCCCGTAAAACTGTAAATCAGTTTCCTATTTCAGGGAAACTTTTTCAGCAGAAGGACAGAACAACATTTGGATATTTAATGTTCTGTAACTCTACTGTAACTAATGGGAATTCTCTTCTCGGAAATTGAATGGAGAAGACATTCCTCTACAGTATGTGATTTCCAGACAATGTTCCGTTAATTTTTTAATGCATCTCTTATTTTGATTTATAATTGTAGTGAAAGATATTTTATTAAACACTTTTCATTTATGCTCCCTTTTATAAGCAAAATCAGCCATAGCTCTTTTAAAACACTATTTTCCATGCATAACATTACACAATGAAACTCTTCTACCTACGTTAATCACAAGTGCCACCTGTGATGTTGGAAGCACTTATTTTACACCTTGTTTAGGTTAGTCCAATACATTCTTCTGAAATAGTCTTCTTTTCTTTCATTCTAAAATTTTATCAAATTTTTATTTTGTTGAAATGCGATTGATATACACTGGGAATGATTCAGCTGTAAATGACTGGGGATCTAGGATTAAAAAATTCTTGACAACAGAACTCCTCATGAGTTTGATGGATCTTACCAACTAATAATTAAAATGAATAAATTGTAGATTAGCAATATGTGCATTTTACCATTGACTACACTAGAAAAAAAACCCACAATAAGAGATGTGTGTTCACCAAGTAAGACTCTTCTTTTAAAATTGTATTTCTTTCTTTCTTCTTCCTTTAATTTTGGATGAAGTATTTAACTACTCCTTTAGACTACAGCCATTTTTAAGGCTGATAATTCCCAGAATGCTTCTTTTATAATCCCCAGAAGGTTTATTTTTTACATTTCTACTTTTCACAGAATCAAGTAATGGCAAATATTCTGTAATATACATATATATATTTATCAGTTTATTTTTGATTCACGGATCAACAGAAGAGTCATTTAAAGAAAAAATATCTCAAATAAGAACTGTCACAAATCTATTCAGGCTCATATTTAACCATATTTTATTCCTTAGATAGATCATGTCAGTGCTTGATTTTCCAACAGTCCTAATAATCTGAAAGATAACTCTGAAATTCACTTGCTATCTTTACTGTGATGACCTTGAATAACATAAATGATTATGCACATTTTCTGGACTGCAAACTTTTCCCTGCTATGCACCAAGATAAAAACACTGTCTGTGTAGCTTGGAATCATCACCTTGCTTATTTATTTGCAAATATGCAGTTCTTTGAGTTTTGTGCTGCTCCTGGACTTCTTCAGAAAAAGCATTTGTATTAACATCACAATGACAATACCCAATTTCCTTACATGCAAACTTGTTTAAACATAAGTATCACACAAACAAATTTCCAAAGTGCAAATCAAATTTGAAATGTTAATAAAATATCTGAACTGTACCTTTTTTATTCTGCTTGCAAAACTGTAAATGTGAGGATTACTAGAAACCTCAAGCCACCTTTATGACACTAACTTACGTTATTAGGTGATTGACTGGGTGAAATTGCACCTACTGGTATCTGCAGTACTTAGTGCCACTCATCAAAGAAAGATCCCCATTTATACCAGTTATATCTACTGCTAGATGATTAGAGATGAAACTGAAATTGTACCTTATAGGAAGCCAAATCATAGAGGTTTATGAACTAACATTTATACCATAAAGAAATTCTCTGGATTCTGTTGACTTTAGAGCATTTCCAGGAGCAGTTCCACAGCAGGTTCAAGCTGTTCTAGGAGTACTCGAAGCTGCTGCTCAGCTGCTACTCCATACCTCTCTCTCTCCCTGCCCCTTGCACTGGCAGTAACACCACACTGAAACTTATTCCTAAAGGAAAAATTTCTTCTTATGGTTTCTGAATGACAGAGCTGTCTTGGGGCAGGAGGGGCAGCAATATGAGTTTTTTTAATGGTGTGTTTGGGTCTTTTTTTCTTCTTCCTCCGATTGGGCTACTGCACCCTTGCAATTGCCAGTATAAGCAGGGAGAAGGAATATGGAGTCAGAGGTGAGGAAATCTGAGGTGCCATTCTGAGTGCAGCACAGGCTTAGAATGGTGGTCTATGCTGATTTGGAAACTGTTCCTTAAGAAATAGCTCTTAATCATTCCAGAACATTCTGCAATACAGCTCCGTATTCCATCTGTCGCGGGAATTCAGAGGGGCTGCATCTGCTCTACTTTCTAAAAAGCACTTCATTTGGTACAGAAATGAGCATTACTCCTCAAATCTCTGTGCTGACTTTAGAGCAATTAGATCACACCCAAAGGGAAGTGCAAGAGCTAGGATCTGCCTGAGATCCCGGGGCTCCACTGTCAAGTCCTATTACTAGGAAATACCCTTAATGGGAGACACTGACAAACAAGCAGCTACTGGATCCTTTGGCTGGCAAGGATGTGCTCTGTGCCAGAACATTCATAATCTCAGCCAATAAATTTAAAATGACAAGTGTCCTTAAATTCTGTTCTTTTTTTGATTAAGTTGCACCCAATATTCTGGAAAAAATCAATAGCGTTACAACGTTATACATGTTGATCCCATTATAAACCAATGTGACAAAGACTGTTACTACTAAGTGTCTCTTTTCTGCAATGGCTGAACTTCATAATGCATTTTGCATCTAAAACCCATCTTCACACAAAGGAAAAAACCCCATCAAAACACACCAAGAATCCTCACGTCTGCATGCGCACTGAGCGCATCACAAAGGCACTATGCTAAGCGGCAAAAATTATTTTTTGCTGAACTGCTAAACCATCAAATCAAGCAAATACAACAATTCCAAGCATTTTTTCCTTCACAATGTATGTTCTGCACTCTAGATTGAAAAATAAGGGTCTTACTGCTTACCAGACTCCTGTTCTCCTCAAGACTGGCGACTATTCACTCATTCAGTAAATCTGAAAAAGAAGAAGATTCTTATTTCTGATGTCAAGGTCATGTTTAAGTTGATGTAAATATCCCAAATTCAGCATTTTTCACATGCACTTAAAGATGACATAGGTTTTTTAAAAAAATTGTTAAACAGTGTTCTACAACTTACTACAAGTTTTTCCATAACCAAAATCATTGCAATAGGTTTGAACATGTCTATGTAAGAAGACAGCTGTTTCTCCAGTCCTCTTTATTAAGTCTCTCTAGTCCCTAAGTACAGATTCATCTACATCGCTTTTCCTCATGGTCTCAAAGCAGTTATGTCTCACAAATTACAACTGTCTGCAGTTTGTTATTTCCAGAATTCCTAATAATGGAAATAAGAGTTCAGAGAACTCAAAAACAAAAGGATCATGACTACATATACCCAAAATACTCTCATGCCAGTTATGTTTCTCTGGTGCTTTCTTCACTATGTAGAAAATGCAGCTCCTGCCTAACTCAGAGTCTCTGACAGTTACAGCCAGAATAAGTTCATTTGAAGATTAAATTTAAAAAAACCCCTCAGAACACATACCACAGGAAAAAATATTATCTACATCGCTTTATAGAAAAGTCCAAAATATTTTTCACAGTTTGTGCCAAAATGTCAAATATGTATACACAAATATCCATATACACTGTCCGTAGATATTTATTTTTTTAATTCAATTTTTTTTTCCTGTTTTGTTTCATCATACTATTCCATTACAGAACTTCAAGCATAAGTTCATTAACAAAAGCTTTACACACAGCTTAATTTAGCTTGGATTTAGATTGCACTGAGATTTATCTGTTCTAGCTATCATGAGGGCTTAAGGGAATGTTTTGGGTTGCTTTTTAACCTCAGTGCTCCCCACAAATGGAGAGCTGACAGGAATTGCTTTCAGTGACAAGGAGGCCGGCAAAGCTATTTTTATTTCCTACAGAAATGTAAAATAGCAGCAACAAAGAACAGCACTTAAAGAGTAAAATGAATTTGTATACAATACTCTGTTCTGAGGCAATTAAGAGTTTCATTTACAGCAGCTTGTTACCAAAGTAGTGCCAGCAGTGTTTATTAATTAAAGGTGTTTTTTCATCCTTAGCTCCTTTGTGAAGAAAGTGAGAATTAGCCTACTGTTTCTTGGGAATTACAGTTGTCTAATCATTTAAAAAATGAGGGTGCCTCGTTCTGCCACCTATTTGCCCTACAAACATTCTGCCTCTTATACATGCCAGAAATTCTGACAGCTCTCTTTCTGACTGCCTATACATTACTTTAAATACTTCTGCACAGATTTTGAATTATTTTGTACATCAACCAAAATCTGTGCTGGTGTTCTTTTAAAGCAAGTCCGCTCTTTGCTTTCAAAAGAACATGTTGTTTCATTCCCCTAAAGAAGCTCAGAACATCAAGGAAAATAACATCAAGTGATAGTGGGTTCAAAAGTATTTCTAATCTTTACAACCCTTCAGTACTTACATTAAAAAAGTGAGGCATAATTTATTTCTGATGAAACAGAGTTGCTCAGCTTTCTGCTAATAGGATCCTCAGGGCAAAAGGGGTAGGGAAAAAAGGAGAGAGCTTCATTTTACTGTTTTTTTCCTAGTCTGGAAACAATAAATTAATAATAGTGTTTACTCTGATTATCGTTGATTTAGGATAAATTGTTCTCATTTAGCAAATGGGGAAATGAAATTCAGTGCCCAAGGGACTGAGAATTCAAATCTATGCCAAAGGCTACAATTGAAGACACATATACAGACCCACTCTGAATTCCTGGATTAATTCCAATCATTGCTGATGGCAGGGAGGCTGATATTCTGGTACCATTTACCACTTCAATGATGCAAGCTAGCACTCCCTTCCCCTCCTCTCTCTTTGCTTCCCCTTCTGCTCTCCTCATGCTCATCATGAAACTTTTTTTTTTTTAATTCTTGAAGGGTCACTAGCTTTTACGTTTCTCCACTCTCTTTTGGGAAAAGACAGTACAATTCTTTCTCAGCAGTACACACCTATGTTTTGACACTACTTATCCAAAATTATTCTTCAACTAGCCAATTCTTATTCAATTAGTTACAAGGAAAATGTAAGAACCTTAAAATGGCATACTTTTCTATTTAATAAAAACAAACAAAACCCCCCAACCCAGTACTTCTCAGAAAATCATGAAAGCAATAGCAACACCCTTTCTCGGCCAAGAAGATAGCTTGGACTAAGTATAGTATGAAAAGTGTTTTCATTTTGTTCAAGTGCTGGATTATTATCATACTTCCTATGCTTGAAAATAATCAAAGAGGATACATAACATGGTACCGAAGCTGATGGCATATGGCAAAAGCTTCAGGCAAGTATTGCATTTCCTCCTATGGAAGTATCACCATTTATTACCACTCATTAAAATTTAATTTTATAGAGCATCTTTAAAAGGTCATTTTTTAAATGGGAGCATTGTAGCCAATATTACTGAGTAGTTAACCACTTTGAGAACACAAATCTTCACAGATTTGTTGCTTTTAATTATTAAAGGTAAAGCATAAATCTAACTCAGTCTTTTTTAAAAAACAAGAGTTTTTACTGTTTTCCTATTTAACAAGCAGAGCCATTTGTTTTGTTTTCTCCTGATAAACACCTGATATTTAAAATGACATTCCACTACTACAACGATGTTTGACTGTGTACTTGTCACCTCACTTTGCATTTACTGTATTCTGAGGTAGCACGTACTTTAATGTTTTAGTCACTGTTTTCGTAAGTACTCCACTGATCATTTAACCCAGTGTATGGAATTGATGAACTACATCTGCAAAAATCAAACCATAGACTAGCTTAGAAAACAAAAAAATGGATGCTTAGATTAGCCTCCGAAGTGCCCAGTAGGCATATTCATTATTTGAATCTTAACATTCAGTACAATTTGGTGGTGCTTAGGAATCCATTCTGCAAAGTGTCAGTACCAAACTGGGCTTAGCACACCCACATTGACAAGTGTGCAGGGGGTCGCTGCTTCCTACATAAGCTATCAATGCAACTTTGCTATATCCGAGCCATTTTTTTCCAAGTGAAACTGAATTACAAGTGCATAGAGGATCAGTGGCACACACTACTGTAAGAATGTTCTTTTAAACATTTAAAAAAACAGTTTCTTAAAAATTCAGGAGGAATTTTCAACTGTGCAAATAAAAGTTTCCTCATCCGTCTTCAGCTACAAAGCCTTTTTAGAGTCTTACTGAGCACTAGCTCATATTAGGTAGATGGAAAATAACTTTCTAAGACAGAGAATTGCTTAAGATGTGCCTTCATCACCTTCTTAGCCTCACCACAATTTACATTCCAGAGAGAAAGGGCAATATCACCAAGGTCAAAAGAAAAATAAAACAAAACTGAAAACAGACAAGCCCTACTATGAAATGGAGGCTACTTTCTAGGATACTCAAGTCAGACATTTAGAATAGAATGTAATCACAAATAATTATCACACATGGAAACGAAAATAAAGAAATTCAAGACAGCAAGGTGCAGATTTCATCTTCTCTTTAATATGATTAACCTATTTACAACACACTGTTCAAAGACCTCTCAAAGTAGGGAGACATCTGTAACAGATGCATATCCCTAACTTTCATCTACTACTCTTGCTTAGCTCTAAACTCCATCCATCTTTTATTTTCAAGTTTTCCCAAGGTTTTTGGCTTTGGCTAACCTGCAGAGAAACATCCAAGTAATTGTATATTTAGATATCCAGCTATCATTCTGATCTGCACCAGAAAAAGAGTAAACTTTAAAAAAAACGTACATTATTACACATACATTTTCAAGTATAGTTGGTTGAATGTTGACATTCTGGTAACAAGCAACAGCAAGATATAATGCATCACCAAATTATAAAATACCTCTAAAATTTAGAGTAGAAACAGATGTAAATTTTAATCCAGAGGAAAAAACAACAGAAAAAAAAAGAGATACAATGCTTTTCCTGAAACGTTCTAATTTTTATTCTGTCATTCTACAGAAAAATCAGGAAGATCACAGTTCAGAACCAGAACTTTCAGAATTCCCTCCAGAGCAAGATGTTTATCTGCACAGTGACATCAGTACACTCAAATATCAATATAATGAAAGTATTTGACTCTAAACCCCCATGTCTTCCATAAGGCCTCCAAAGTTCTTTCAAGGTACTTGCTTTCTACTGGCAGCAATTCCTTCAGACTCATGGTAAGACATGCCCTGCAAAGGCTCTGAAAAAACAATTTCCACAATAACATCTCCACGCAGAAAGTACCAAAGCTCCCTGAACAGGGACATCCCCAGAGTTTTTGCTCACGCCATTTTCTGATGGCTTTACCTACTATTCTCATAAATTCTTTTACTATGTATTTTAAAAGGTTTTTTTTTAACCAAGGCAGCTGGTTATGGAGAGCATAGGACTAGGAAGCAATCATTTACATCAGGAAGCAAAATATTCTTTCAGATGCAGTTTGCAAACTCACCCTTGTTTGCTATTTAATGCATACTTTTAAATAATGCACAAATCATCTCCAGTACCATGGAAATAATCAACAAAGAATCAAAACCTGGCGCTTCTACTAGAGCACAAATCAAAAGCTGTTGGAATCCAACAGCTGGAGCCTGTCTCATTATTTCAGCATGCTTTGATGTGCTTTTCAGCCAAGTATCTTAGAGAATTACTCGCAGATATGTCTATCTACAAATTCTACATTGCTTACACATTATAGTTTCCAGCAGAGATAAATACTGTAACTGAGTTCTCATTTTCAAAAAAAAACAACTTTTTTTTTTCTTATCTTTTATTAAGCACAAAATCCTGTAAATAGAGGAATTGAAAATCAGCTGCATCTAATAAAAGAATCAAGTTTGTTATTGACTTTGAGCTGGTAGTTCCATTAGAATATCCATCATACTTTTATTATGTGATCAACTGCCTAATTAATTTTGTACTCGTGCATTTAGGCAGAATACTGTATGTTTCAATGGGCTTTACTATAATCCTGCACCTGCGGCCTCAGAGATTCAGACAGCTCTCTATCATAAGTTTATACTGTGCCTATAATCACATCAGCTGGAATATGGTTCCAGCTATTCAGTCTGTTAAAATATAACAGTATTTAATTTCTGAGGCACTACAAAATTTGCATCTGTGGTTATGTGTCTTTGGACTTTAATCAGATCAAAGTCACTGAAAGATATTAAGAGAGTTAGATACAATATTTCGCTCAGACAGCTTCAGTGGATAAATCAGACACTGTTTTGATTTTTCCCTGCTTATCTAATAATATGAACAGATGCAATCGTGCTAGTCTATAACGAATGGTGATTGCCAACAGAATTTGATTTTGCAACCATTCTGCAGTGATAATTAAAGATAACTTGACATCCTATACAGTGATAGTTAAAGATTGCTTTGTGTGCATTACGGGATAAATAAATGCCATGGAGAATGGATTTATTCTCTATAACTTTTTATCTGGTATATATTTCAGGGTAGAAAAAAGTCATGAGCCTCAATAACAAAAATATTCAGATGCAAATGAAAGACTTCATTCCAAAATTTGTGCTATTTATCCTTTATTTTCTTCTTGCTTGTGGCATTTACATCAAGTGAAGATTTAGTAGTTTATGATGCACTAGCTGTAACTTCTATGAAAAGGACAAGAAATGAAGTAACATGGAAGCTATCCTGTTACCCACTGCTCATGCCAGACCAGCTCTCAAAAGCACTGTAGCCAACAACAGTCTCATCTGTGACTGCAATGAGCTTCAGATAAGGTCCGCAGGCAGTAGTCAAATATACACTTATTACATCGTTCAGAAACCTTAGGAAGGAAACATCTAAATGTACTTTTCCCACTAATAAACCTTCCCAAGAGTCACATTTTCATACCATTATACTTCATACCACAGTATATGTGAGATGACACAGAAATGCATCTTTATCCACTCAGGCATGCAAAGCACTGGCACTGTATCCTCTCCACTCCCTGTACGCTCAGAAAGGCAGAGAAGCAGAAACACCTTCCTTTGTACTCCCACAATCAAATCCTTTTCTGAGTATTTCAAATACAGACAGCCCTTTTCAGAAGCCTGCCTGAGAAGCGGACACAGCCTCAGCCCAGAAGCCATCCATGTTGCGCTCCCCAACCTTGCAAACTGCTCTACACCAGTTTGGATTTGAGTAAGTTTGCTTTGGAAAGTCATCTGTGTATATAAGCATTAGCAAAATCAGGATCATGGTACAGTATACAACATATTTAATGACTTCCACTTAACAACTGTTTCAGTCCCCAGACATGCAAATATTTATGTACTCCTTTAGTAACTGCTTCAGGCTGCACTCCTGGAGTGTCATGTTTGCTGTACACAGCACTAGGTAGCTGACACGCGTCTCCAGTGCCAATGTTATGTGTTGCTTTTTATCTCTAGAGTTTTGTGTTTCACTCTTAATCTTAATTAAATGGACAATACAGTGAGCTTCCCAGTTCACTCATCAATACAGTTAGCTGGTGAACCCCTTATAAATGACAGAAGCACTTTCATAGCACCTGTTCTTCCTGGTTTAGAAAAGATGTGCATCAGGTGTTGAAACTTGCCAATTAAATAATCTTCATTCTTGATGCGAGCTTTAGTCATTGAGTACATTATGAGCTGTATTCTCCCCTCCTTCCCCACCCTGCAACAACTCCAAGACTAACTCCTATACAGTCTCTTCTGGATCACTGATAATTTGAGGCTGATAATTATTTTTTACTCTTGCTAAGAAACAGAAACATAACTGTGCCTCTGATGTATTTCCACTGTGTGTCATTGTGTATGTCAGAATGATATCAGTTTCCCATGATCTAAGAAAGCATTTCTGCTGACATTCTTCCTGTGACTTTTCATTCCAATTTATAAAGTTACCTATTGAGGATTTTTTTATGATGCCATCTACTTCCTATAGAGGCTACCACCTAAGCCCTGATTAGTTCACAGGAGATCAAACTCCCTAACAAGTTACTGTCAGTTGCTGTTTTAAGACTAGAACTAGGTCAGGTTTATTAGCTGCATCAATTCTTTCATGTAGCAAAGCAAAGACAAAAAAAAAAAAGGATTTTAGAAAAAAATGAAGGAAAACAGGACTGAAAGTCTAAATAACAGATCTAAAAATGCTTCTCATCTCAAAAGCGAAATGCCACAAATGAGTTTTAAATTACCAAACCCCTAGGGCTGAAGCCATACAGTCTCCAGTGCTGTCTAAGAGACTTTACAATATCACAGGCTTTGTTACAGAGATAGCATATGAGCAGTCATTTGTAATATGGAATCTGACCGTTGAAATTATATGAAAATTATTTTTCAAATAGTATGACTGTGTAAGACAGATATTATCACTTCGTTCCCTGTCTGACAAGGGGTGCCTTCTTCTTTAGCCTTCGTTGTACAACTCTCAAGTTCGCACACATACTTTCACTTAGCTCAAGTCTTTTCCACTCTTATCATCAACCTCCTAGAGTTCAAATTAATTGCCTTTTCCCTACCCTGTTCCCAATTCCTCTCTCCCAAAACAGAGATTGTTCCAATGCAACTGTACCTAGAGCCACAGCTATTCTACAAAGAAAAACTGACAGTAATAGTTAATCAGAAAGTTAATTCAACTGTCTTTTTGTTAAAATCCAGAAAAAATATTTCAAGATATGTGACTGATGTTCAGTATTAAGAAAAAAAAAAAATCCAATTATTTAAGTTTCTCCTCCTTTCATTTACCTGAATCTTTGCATAATTTCTGCATGTCCCAGGTACACACATGCTGCTAGAGAAGCTCAATCAGCCATGACATATCTGGGTGTCACTGAACAAGGAACTATCCCGATACTAATTATGTATCCATAATTACTAACACCAGCAATGTAGCTTCATCTGCATCAAGGTAGTGTATTTTCTTACAAAATCTTAATCATTTAAATGAAAAACAAAGGCTGTATGCAAGTGGTTTAAAGGTTCTTCAACAGTATCTATTACTACAGCCTGGGATCTAGTGGAAATGCTTTTTTTTTTTTTTTAATTAAAAAAATCATGTAGCTAGCCTATGTGAGCATCAGGAAAAGTGAAGAAATGCATTCTTAAAACAGATGACCAAAAGCTACAGTACACACTCCTGATCCTCTCTTTCATTATGAGGAAGAGCTCCTCACAATCTTCAGCCTATCTGAAACCAGACTTAAAATCCATAATGCAGGAAAAGAAAAAGAAAGAATCTGTCCACTGCATACAGTTAATTGGAACATACTAAGTTACTGAAATTTTCAGACATACTTATCATCAACTTTCCTCACCTTAGTTAACCATTGGTATCAACATGATACTTCACGTTAAAACCTGATCATAGTATTATAGCCATAATCCTTTGGCGTAATTTTTATTGCAGCTGCTAAATACAAACAAACCTGTTTCTGGGTATCAGTAGATAAATGTGCAGTAATATTAGCCAATTTAATTGTGTATCTATTAAACTATTGTCTTTAAATATTATTTCTACTGTCAATCTCGTACATGAGAAATATATGTTGTAAAAGCAAAACTTAAAGATACTTAAATGTTGACTTTTGTCATCTTTCGAAGGCCCAGTGATTGCCGAGCCCTTATTTAGTTCATAGCTCTGGCTATGTCACCTGATATCAGAACATCCTGTAACACAAGTCAGTGTTTAAGGTGGCACTAAATCATTCTCACCTCTCCTGTTAAATCAGTGCGTTACCTAAATATTTGTACCCACAATGCAGACAAGTTGGTGTAGCCATCATAAGGCAAAAGCCAGAAAGTTTCTATCTGGAAGTATGTTGTTCGGACACTCTACCTGGTCAAATAAAACTACATTCTCAGAAGAGTTTGCGATTCAGGTATGCAGTTAAAGTTAACAAAAGATGATTGCTATGTACAATACTAGCTCTGTACAAACACACCCAGAAATAAGTCAAGTTTACTGTGTAAACCGGTAGCAGAAATACTGCAATTCATTTGCTGTGCATTAATATGTTTACATTACCCTTAAAAATGTATTTTTTCCAGACACAGTTGCATACTGCAGTTATACAAGCTATTGACAATCTGCTTAGTGATTGCTCCTGTTGCTAGAATTCACAACAAGACAACCACCATCGGTTGGTGAACGGCAAATGTTGATTTATTGAGGGACTCCGTGAACCTAACAGTAATGTGAATTTTCCTACACTCCATATTTTCTATAGTAATTTTAGTAACGTGTCACGGAACCAAGGACAAATAGTGGTCTTGTTTAATACTTCTAAAAAGAAATGGCATAAAAACCAATCAATACATTTTAAGTTTAACCATCCTCACTGTCTCAGTCCCTAGAGAGTCTGTTCCATTTCTTAATTCTGTCGTGCTTTCAGATACAACATAATCAGACCTTCATTATCTGGAGACAAATTTAAATCCTTTCTGTCAAAATTTGTTCTAAGGCACAGGCAAGTGTTGTAATGATATGCAAACTTAAGATTCTAAGTAAAGTATTAAAAAAAACATTGGATTTGCTTTTCTATCAACTAGTGGCAATGGCTAATCCTTAGTGTAGCTGCCGTGGTTTGGAGCCTTCCCCCCTGACGAATATAAAAAAAATTAAGAACAGATATATTACTACATTTGTTAAACTACATCAGCTAAATAATTCCAGATTGCACATACCTTTTAACATTAAGGATAGTAATTCTTCAGATCTGGAAGGACACGTACACATTTCTATCCTCAAATTACATATCAACCCTTTCTTTAAAACTGATGCAGACAAAACAAACGTAGATGCAACTGGGGAGCCTGAAAATGTAAAAAAAAAAAAAAAAAAAAAGACAGAGAGAGAAATTTCAAAGGAACTTCTAAAATTAAAAGAAAGGCATCTTAATGAGCTGTAGACAAAACTATTTATACTTTCAGTTCCTGATTACCAGAGCAATGTAGTATATACACAGCCCTTTCATCATGCAGCATTCACTTTTCAGTCTTAAGGACACAATGCCACCTTTCATTTCCACAGTGAATAGTCTCTTCATTGAGACAGTCTGTTGTGACCCTATATTGGAAAACAAACCAATGCGATATAAGGGATTCACCTACACCACTTATAATTTTTGCCCTCGATATGAAAGAAGAGTCCAAAACCAACCTAGAGTACCTTTTTTGTAAGGCACCCTATGGATTGAAATGCATTAGAAAAACACACTTCCTGCCCCATTTCTCAATGTGGATAGTTGCAAGCCTTGACAATCCTGATTGGGAATGATCTTATCCCCCAAAATGCCTTTTTCACTTGCAAATATTTTGACCAAGAAAAATTATCACCTTATTTGTGCTTGTTAAGGATAAAAGCTGCCACTTCCCTCCACTCTGTGCTTTTTTAGTGCACTCCATGTGACTACCAGAGAACAACTCCCTCCCTTTGTCTGAACCTGGTACCACAAACACTGTGTATCATAAGGCTTCTAAGGTCTAGATGAATTAAGTCTTTCACTCTTATGACCATGGTAGATGGTAAACTGTGACTAAACACCATGAATTCAGAGCATTACCTCTTTCACACCTACTCCATCACCTTCCTCATTAGAAACAGAACACCGAGAAAAGAAATGAGACTAAACCCCTTACTTTCCAGTCTGCATGAGCCTGACTCACCTGAGTGCCTTCATTCCCTAAAAATAACCTTCTTGGATTTAAACTTCCTACTGGATCCATACATCTGACCTCCATACATCTTTAAAAACATCTCTCCAAGTCTGAACTTATCTTTTAAAATCTGTGGGCTCTCTCCCATCTTGATTCTCTCTCTCTGAAACTCTGAACAGTTGCAGAAGAGCAGCTGCTCGTAAATCCTCTGTTTTCTTTACTGTCCAGTACTGCATCAGCAATCTTTAACAAAGCAGCTTACCAAACAGCATCCACAAACTGTGGGAGAATTTTCAATTCCTGCACAGTGCTATGACTGATCTTAAAGTAAGAAGAGATTGTGACCTATGAAGTAGAAACCTTTCAGAAATTGTGTTTTCCTGTTTTCCTTCCGTGCAGCTTACCCTTGAATGCATTGCTCATTTAGCAGCCTAACTACAGAGTAAACTCAAATATTTTAAAACGTTCTTCTTGAGAACTGGCTTAATACGTTTTCTGAAAAATAGCTACTGCTCTTGTGACTAGTATGTGCAGAATACTGTCCACTGAGCAATGTTTAAGCAAAAGGGAAATTGTTAGAAACTATTTTGCTTTGTTTCCAGCCTGCAGCATGCCTTGCTTCTGAATTCTACAGAGTTGAGACAAGATATAATCTAGTGTTATTCTTCAGAAGTATTAAAGCATAAAATTACCATATATTGTGAGTTGTAAGACAAATTAAATAAAAATGGACCTTAATCTAAATAAAACTTCTTTTTATTTTTAGTATAACTTCATCTTCTTAAAGAGGCTATATTCAGGTTGGTGATGATTTAGGGAAGGAATTAAACAGAAGACCTAGGACAGTGTGCATCTACTTCAAACAGCTATCATCATGTTTTGCCAATTGACGGGGATAGCACAGAGGACACAGGCACCAAAAAAAAAGTAAATTTATTTTTACTTATGTCCAAAGTGACACAGTAATGAGGAAAATAGTACAGAGAAAATAAAGCAAGATAAGGTAAAGCAGCAAGATAACAAGCAAACTACTATATCAAGCACAAAGTAAGGTAATGCACCTAATCATTACTACATAGACTTAGAGACAGTGATTAAGAAAGATACATCACCAATTGCCCTATATTACCGTCATCCAGATCCGCAGACGCTGGGGAGCCCGTTTACAGCGAAGGATTTGGAGAACTCATCCCAGCAATTGGGAAATCTCTATACAGTGCATCCATCCCCTGTATAGAGGAGGCTTCCAAATTTCCCTGCAAACGGTCCCCACTTTTATACAGTTAAATAAAGAACTTTCTATCTTAAACTGTAAAAAACATCTGGTGTAGTTTCTTTTTCTTCCTTGTTAACTTTTCCCCGAGCTTGGCCAGAGCCCAAGAAAAGGTTACGAAGAAGCAAAGGTGTCTGGTTGTCTTTGATTACGCGTCTCCAAACAACGCCCATCACCGCCCTGCTACCTTCTGTCACATAGAGGTCTGTTTGAAGGTTTGGGATACATTTATCTCTCTTTGGCAAGTGGGGCTACTGTTACACAACTATTATCTTACAGCAAGTGTCACAGCAATTCTCTATAAGCATTACAACAAAAGCTTTTATAAATCGGCATATATTCATAAGGTTATATTTTGCATATCTGATAAATACTATACATATTAGGTATATTGTTAGGTTGTGAGGTTCACCTAGAGGTCAACTTTGGTTCAGGGCCCCACTGCTCAGGCCCCAGTATTTCACATCAACAGGAAAAAAAAGTTACTATATGCTTTTAAAATATATTGGAAAATTACTGGAATCATTCCAATATCAGGATGAGACCTTAAACTATACGTTTGCAGGTGCAGAAATTAATTAATCCACTTTTCTTACTAGATTAGAAGTAGTCTTTTGCTCTGTTTACTTTCAAGGAAGAATGGGAGAATACACACAACAGAAAGAAAGGAGAGAAAAAAAGGGAAAGATTGGTGTTCCCCAGCACTTCCTCTGGCACAGAAACTGTGCTTGGAATGCAAAGACAAAGTCACCAAGAAAGAACACATTACACTAGTCACATACATTAACGAATAAAAACCGAAAAGATGGGCTTATATTTATAATGCATCTTTAACAGTGCATAACAGTATGATTATAGAAACAGAAATATCCATTTTCCCTGAGGGGAAAAAAAAAGCAAAGGCAAATTTCTACCATCTTTTTGTGCAAAACTCAAGTTCCACACTGTTCACCCACTTAACTGTTCTGTAAAACAAGCCTAACGTTCTGCTCATCATTTAACATCTTTCATCTTTCCCACACTGAGAAGCACTTGACGAATAGGCTCAGCTCTCCTTGTACTGACCAGAAGGACAATCTAAATGCCACCAGGTAAAGCCAGAGTCACCTGCACTCTGTGGTTCTGACACTTACAGATCACGAGGACGAGGAAAACAAAGGGGACTGTTTAAAGATGCAAAAGCTAAAATCAAGCATCAAAAGGAGTTTAAAGGTGTTTTTGCAATCTTAATCTGGTGATACTGGAAAAATAAAGTTGAAATACAGTCTATCCATGCCATCCAGTGAAAGAAGGTCAGGGAAAAAAAAATAAAGAAGAACTGCTTTATAATGTCTAGCTACAAGGAAGAATCCTCTGGATATCTGACTCTGGAATCTTAATGATCTGTATGGTCTCTTTATATCTTTTATTGCTCTCCCCCCCACCCCCTGTATTTAATACAAGCACATCTCCAAATAAAAATAATTCTCCACTGAATTATATTGATAATTACTTGGTTCATCAGCAGAGACTGAACAAATCAGCCTGAGAAACAAAATTTCAACCATCTGCTTTCTTCCCTTTTGGTCTGAAATAAGGGTGAAAATGCAATAAAAAATGCACTGCTCAGCTGAAACCAGTGGGTTTGGAAACACGAAAACATTCCTAATAAATGAGCTGGTCTTGTAAGAAACCAAAAGCCTGAAAAGCAAATCGCCCTGTGCTTTTCTATGTATATTCCCCTTTCTTATTTCCCCTCAATCCCTTTCTCTGAACTCTGTCCCTGCTCCTTCAACAAATGCCCCATTCAATCTCCTGCTCCTCTCAGCTACTCCCCTTGCCTGCATTTGAATTGAACTGTTCCACCAGTTTTCTATTCCACTGAAAGGCCAGGTAGATGAAATAAGAGCTGAGAGTGACATTTTTTCATTAGTTCTACTGCCCAGCACACAGAAGCCTTGAAGAGCCAAGTGGAACAAAATTAGTCACAATTATGTTAAGGTTTAATTTACAAAACAAAACCAGCAAACACCACACACACACACACACAATCTTCCACTTACTCAGCAAGTTTAGGCTCCCTGAATTCTCAAATTCAGGTTACTATCTAAATTATATCGTAAAGATAATTTGGAAGCTGTAACACTCACAATCATACTGAATGTAGTTACAAGTCATAATAAGTATTTATGGCTTTTCTGTATAACTGGAGGGAAACCAACATATGATCAATGTCCCTAGTGCTATATTCCTAGATTAAAAAACCAACGTGATTCAAAGAGTTTGCACACATCTTCAAATTGTCAGAAAGGTACTTCCTTCACAGTAAGACAAACTGGTTCCATAAATATTTCCAATCATACGATACCGTAGCTGCTATGTATACTCCCACTTTTCAGCTTCTTAAGTAGCTAACAGCTCCATATTAGATGTAGAGTGGAGATAATCTTCCATTCCAAACAAATTTTCACTGTTTATTTCAAGAACAGTTCCTCTACAGTGAAATTTCTCTATGTCAGCAGAAAGCTTCAGGAAAATCTCCTATGTTCTTACTCTAAACTCAAATAGCTCAAATTAAAGCTCTTAATCTGCTATTTTTACCTACTGGATAAAGAAAGTGAACATTTTAAAATCCTTGTGGTTTATTATGCACTGAAAGGTTAGTGACAATTTTGGCATGCATCACCTTATGAAGTCTTAAAGACTTTTACTACACATGTACAGTACTTACACACGGGTTCTGGCAAGTCACATCAGTGTGAGAGCAGCTGGACATGAAAACCATGCTTCCTTCCCAGCTATTACAAGACATACTTTCAATTCCTCTGAACAGTACAAAAAGAGTTACATCTGCACAAAACGCGTACTGTGTACAACACATCCAACCAGCAGCCAACACTGTGTCATACTGACTCACCTTTGATAAACAAACCTCCTTACAAGCAGCTGTGGATAAATGAGTTCAAATAACAATATATCCAGTGGCTGAGTTTTATATTTCAAGTGTTGTAGGAACTGCTTGGAAGTTATCACGACACCAAGTTTCTACTGGAAAACATCTGGTTCAGCTAATGTGCAGTTTTACAGGAGTTAATGTTTCTACAGAATTTTTAAAATCTCTTCATTTTCAGATGTTTCATTTTAAACAATATGTCCTGTATATATACAGAGGCAGAGATTGCATATAAGGTTTGACAGGTTATTGAGGTTTTTTCCACCTTTGTAATTATTTCATTCTGATACTGTTTTTACTACAGTTGCAGACAGGTGTTAGACTGAGCTTTACCTTCTGGCACAACACAAAACTCACTGACACTATTGCTCATCTTGCTACTGCACGATTGAGAGACCTCTACCTACTTTTCTGAGCAAAAATTTTGCAAACAAAATTCTTGACTTATGTCACAGTTGAACTAGGGTTTAGCAAATGTCATTCCACGAATCATTCATTCGTTTCAGGAATGAATATCTACCACTGCAATTTACTGTCTGAAATACTAGCTTGCAACTGAAAGATCACCAATTGATTTTCCTGCTGGAATTAGTTTGTCATACTCATTCCCAGCTCCAAATTTAAGCACTTGCACTCTGGACCAGCACCCCTGAAATAAACAAGAGAAGTCTATTCATTTCCACAGGCACAAAATCCATCTACCAGTTTTTTGGGAAGGATAATGACCCACAGGTTACACACTAGCAAAATGTCACAAAGTCCTGAACTCAGTTTCCTGCTTCACCACTGATTTCTGACACAACTCGGACAATCACAAATCATAATTCTGATTTTGGAGCATTTCTTTTATCAAAAAATGAAGGCACTTCACAACAAAGTCTGATGCGAGACCCAAATGTACACAAATTAGTTTTCTGCAAAAAATTCAGACTTCTGGTCTGTATTCGTACTACCTATGGTGCTGGAGAATGAGAATCTCTTTCGTTTCAAACAGCAAACTGCACGCACGACTCTGGCATCTGTCCAGTACTCCACTACGGTCTAATAACACTTTGCATGCAGCAGTGTCCCAGAACAGAAAATTAAGATGACACTACTCATTATAGCACTTGCTAAAAACAAAACTGAAAATAAATTTAAGTCTCTAGTATATGTCCTGTTCTCTTCTAGCAGCCCTTATGGTTTTAATACGACACATTTTCCATTACTGAATTCTCACTGTATCAACCCATAATTAAATCTCTACTAACACACATACGCATTAAAGAATTCCTCAAGATCCCATATATCCCACATTTCCATGTTTTCTCTGAACCGAATTATATATCTCAATATCTGTGTATTCACAAGACAAAAATTTAAAGCTACAAGCCTGAGGAGAAATGGAAGGGGAAAAATTAAGGAGAAAGAAAAAGGAAATCAAGGAATATAAATTTATATCTATTATTTTAGCAAAACATCCCCGTGCACTGCTAAATCTCAATTAGCTTTGTGCAATGGGTAGCAGTAAAGAGTGAGATAATAATGGCGCAAAGCAATTTTTATACTTTACAGATAAGACTGAGAGTATGTCAGGGACTAGACTGCCAGATGTCACCTGTTCATGGTGCTTAACAAAAGGAGTTCTACAATGTGCAAGAAACACACAAGACAGTAATAATAATGTATTTTAGTCTATGAAAGATATTAGAAAGAAGGAAAACTTATGCACAGTGACTTTGGTTTCTTTCTCTCTGATCTTGTTCCCTCAATATATCACATCACATTACCCAAGCATCTGTTGCCTTTACTACACATCAAGTTGCTTGGTTTTAATGGTACTTAGTGTTCATCATTTTTAAGTTGATTTCCAACTTAAGAGAACTGCTATTCTTTTTCCAGTGTGTGACAGTGCACTTCCTTGCTTTCAACATTATTTAACCCACCTACGGGTGGCAACACATTTGTTTCAGAATAGAACAGAACAGAATATTTCAACTGGAAGCAACCTACAGCAATCACCTTACCTAACTACCTGAGCAATTCAGGGCTGGTCAAGTTATAAAAAATGTTATTAAGGGCAACTTGTCCCTCAAGAGTCAAGGGGAGAGGGAAGCACATTTTAACTGAGAAAAAAACAAATCTTATTTTTTGAAATACCTATGAAATTTCAAAATACATTTAAACATTTCAGAAGACCTAGACATTCCCCAAACTCTCTTTCTAGCCTGTATCAGCAGTTTCATTACAGAGAGTAGGTACAAGTGCTTGCTGACATGCCACCAGGCATCTCTTCCTTTTGACGATTCTGACCTTTATTAATTCAAGTCTGGGCAATCTTCACCACTGATCTGTCAAAACTGACACCTTGTCACACTAAGATTTTGCAGGGAGCATTCTGAAATAGTTCATGGGGCATTACATTGAATCTACCTGATACCAAGAGAGAAAACTTCTGTCTTTTAGATTTTTCTTTTATATTTCAGTCCTAAGACAGCCATGTATGTGGTAAGAAATAACCAAATTAGTTCAACACTCCAAAAGATGAAGACCAATCCTAATAAGTAGACAGCTGAATTATTTACATTTGCTTTTATAAACCAAGTTTTCAAAAACAGATTTTGTTTTCCTGCTTAAACTGTATCCCTAATGGCAACAATAACAAAAAACCCAGTATGTTTCTCAACATCTTCAAGTTGAAACAGGTACAGTTTGAGGCCCTTATTTGTAGGTTCAGCATATAAATATTTTCCACAGAAAACAAAACAACAGAAAAACAGTATAACCTAACACTGGCAAGTATGGCTGCTATTAGCATCATCACTTGGAAAAGAACAAAGATGTGGGGAAACCATTGCCTCAAATATTCCACCATCTGAGCTATTCTACAGGCAATAGTAACAATAGTCAGATGTGAATACATTAGGAAGCTTGGGACCTCAAAATTTTATAGGGTCTTTGTGCTAATCCTTGTAATACAGCAGACAGTCGCCATTGAAATTCTTGTGCAGTTATAACACAGGTGTGGTGGTTTTAATAACCACCTAAAACCAGCTTAATACAAAAACCCATAACGACGAAAATTTCTTTTGTGCATCACTGGCTTCAGTTTGTTATACAAATGTAACTAGAAAGAGTTTTGTCTGAAAGAACCATTCAAAGGATTATCAGTGCTCTCCTGAATTTCAACACACAATTAAAATAGAGTCTACTGCTTTTAGTTCTCCAACTCTTCCATTTTGTGGAAAATGAATGAAGTATAACACAAATAGCAAATATTCTTGACTGTGTGGTATAAACTGATGCATGGAGAGATGCTGAGCTCTTAGATTGTTACTGTACTCCTGTTCAGCTGAAGCACCCTTTGAAATCTCAGAACAGGTATTGAGTACAATCTGCCCTCACTTGCTAATCATTTCTGGTAGCTGGCCCTTCTTTCACACACACATTAGTTTTCAAGAACAGGCTGATCATCAGGAACAAAACGCGTACATACCTCCCTCAGCATGGATGATACTGCTGAACATAAAACACACAAGAAATTCTTGAGAATAGCATTATTTAGTGCATTCTTACTGTGCTTGCTCTTTTATTGCAAGTCTTGTACCTCTGAAGTATGAAAGTATACGAACATGTTGCTACACTATGGCAGACTGACTTTTTATCTGCTGTAACTACACTGAAACTAAGCCAAGGAGGTATTTAGCTTGCTTGAGCTAAGGCAGTGTAAGAACCTGCAGCCCTTTATTGACAAGTCAATTTTCTACCTGGAACATCACAGCTGTACAGAGGAACTCTTCTCAGTATGGGCATACTCCCATATAAGAAAATTTAGGGAGTTACATAGTGGCTGCAGAAACTTGCAGGCTGGACTTTCTTCACTGACATTCTAGAACTTCACCTCAGCATTCTACAGTCTTTAACATCATCTCGAGGAAAACACACCTATGATTAAATGATGTATTCAGAAGTAACCCTTCTGTGCCAATACACAAGCATTTCTAAAGTGCCAAATGCAACTGGGAAACTAATGCTGCTGGATATTTGTTTGTTAAGAAGACATCCTCTCGGTTTTTGTTCCTGATAAAAATCACATGGCTAACACGTTCTTAGGGACCTTCTCTGAGATAGTTAAAAAAAAAAAAAAAAAAAAATAAAAATATATTGCCTGTCTTTAAAGAGATTAGAAGGCTGGGAAAACAAAGACAAGTCAGAACTACAGACCGGTCAGTTTTGCTTCAGCCCTGGGCAAACTCGTGGAACAAATACATTAAACTATTTACAAGCACCTGGAGAATAACCATGAGATGAATAACCACCAACGTGGGTCTGTCAAGAGCAAATCAATTGTTTGACAGATAAACCTAACCTCCTTCAACACAAACTTGGTAGCTGAAAGGAAAGTGAGAAACGTCATATCTTGACTTTAGTAAACCTCCTTGACACAAGCTGGAAAAACATGAGTTATACGAAAGCACTGTAAGAGTGATGAAAAACCCAATGGATAACCATCAAGCACATTTATTCATGTCCTGATAATTACAGCCTGTCTTAAATTACAGTAAAAAGACCCCAGTTAAACATTATTACGATGTTTTAAATCAAAAGGACAATAAAACAATAATGAATTGCACAGCAAAGTCATGGTGAAATGCCATTAACAAAGAACGTGAAGAATGACAGAATATTCGGTTTTCAGGATGACATGATTTCCAAAGGAGCCAATTTAATAGAAGTGGTGAATTTACTTCCCGAGTGACACGTTTACATTATGGAAATTTCACAAGCACAAATCGAGGAACTGCATTCCTTTCTCTATAAACTCATTTATATTTCTTCCTTATATCAGTCTCATTTGTGCTCCCTCCAAGTAAACTTCAAGACATTTTTTCAATCCTTTTTCATATCTGCAGAAAAAGAAATTGGTGGAAGTCTAGAAAAAATTAAACTAAGATGCAAGTTGAATCCCGTAAGTGGTTACAAACTGCAGGCCTCTTTTAAAGCTACTGTAAATTTGATGATAAAATGAAAACACACATAAAGCACCAATTTTCTAACATCACATTTTCCAATGAGAAGTAAGGAGTGTTTGCCACTTGCAAAGTATATGAATCAAATAAGGGACCCTACAAATTAAACACCATAGTTTATCCTAAATGCCGATAAATACAGTAAACACAGGAGACAAGGAAACACACTGGAAATCTTTACCATGGATTGACTTAATTATTATTTCTGCTATCCAAGTAAAACTCCTGTCTTGGGAGTGCCAGTCAATTATCAAATTTTCTTCAAGTGCGGTTCTAACACTTGATACTAGTGGGATCAAATTGCTGGCATGACATTACACTGCATGGAGAAGACTGTAAATAAGCTGATTTATCCCCAACAGCAGCATTTGGACTACACAGGAAGAAGACAACTCTCCTCCATCAATCCTAAAAATATGGAAAGATCCACTACAAATAATAAAAAAGTCAGACAAACTAAACATTGCTATTGGAGCCACTAGGTAAATAACATTATGCCAAATCTGCTGGAAGAAAAAAAAAAACCAAACCAGACACCAGTATCCTCAGCACTGCAGTATTATACTACGTAATCTAGATTTAAAGTACAAACCACTATATTATGTGATCAGTCATTGTCATGAGCAATGAAAGATACATTTAAGGGTATCTCGGTCAGATGTACTGACACCTTCATGAAGCTGCAGTGCATCTCATACACAATTTACTTTGTGGATAATTCATCAGTGCTTTAGGTTAGTGACTTAACCAAGATCTAACTACAGAAAGGAAGTCCCCTGGGCCAAAGACGACACTGAAGTACTTGCATTTTTCATGTGCCCCCCACACAAACAGGGCTGATTTCTATCAGTGAGAAAATGGCAATCAAAATCACAAGCCTCAACTCCTTTGAGCTAGGCATAAAACCACACACAGTTCTGTCAACTGCAGCTCATGGATTGGGAAGGAAAGTCTGAAATTGAACATATATTTAAAAACATCACGTAGTTTCTAGGAAGAAACCTTTTCCTTGATAATGCTTTGTTTCTGGACAAAGAATTTGCCTAGAGAACTGATCAAAGAAATTATCTGTTGGACAAGAAGATGAAACTGCATATCTCCTTTTCTGATATATTATTAAAAAATATCACTGTACCACACGCTTCATGATTTCACTTGAGAATCTAACTACTCAACTAGAGATAGTGGTTGGACCTTTTCTTTCCCTTTTAGAACTGAAAAGGGTGTTGGAGAGTCTTTACTACCTGCCTTTTTGTTAAATGTGGCTAGCTTTGAAGCAAGTATCTCTGAAATGAGGCAGATGGTGTATCCTTTGAAGTACCAGCTTATTCAAAGCAGAAGGAAAAAAAGAGAAACAGTTCTATCACAGTTACTTTATTATGCAATGCCCTTTTAATCTCATAGGGATGACCACAGATAATCAGAAGATGAAATCATGATTCCTCTTGCCACAGTTTCGCAAAAAATAGAAACAGAAAGAACTACAAGGAATTAGTTCAAGCTTCTCAATATGCAGTATGGAAGAAAAGCTTAGTTGTAATGATCCCCTATCTCACACTGACAGAGTATGAATGCAATAATGATTTTTAAATCTTCAGGAACTATGTAAGTTCCTGCTTTTCAGTCTAAAGAAAAATGGAATGTTAGAAGCTATCCAAAGGATTAATCTAAAGAGAATAGACTGTGTTCTATCAGGAAGACAGTGGACCAGCAATATCACGTATTTGACTGGTCAGTATAGCCAGATGCAAAAGAAAGTACTTGGATTCCACTATTTAATCATTATAAATAAATAATCAATTACTACAATAAATGCACTGCTGGGTGCACACTGATAACTTCTTGCTCTTCCATGAGCTATCCGTAGAAATACAAGAGCAAGTAAACTCTCCTTTTTAATGGGAAACAGTACAATTCTTTGAAGACTGAAAATATCTCAGTTCTCAGTGACTTGTTCAACCCGAGTCTGTAGGTGTTACCCAGATTTTCATCACTTAATGCATTTGATTACAAGTTCATACAGAGCACTACTCCCCACCCTCCTCCTCCCAAAGTGATACTTATGTTTAAATTTGAGCTAATTGCTTTTCAATTTGTAACTTACTTATTCCAGTAACAAGGCTATTTAAGCAACCGGTAAGTCTGCTTTGGTGGGAACAAATTGTCCAGTTAGTGCTTGTATTGGGTCTGGCTGAGACGGAGC
>NW_010143054.1:0-5378 GCF_000699245.1 Pterocles gutturalis
GTGGCCGGGGCCGTTTTACCGGGGGTATGTTGGTAATTGGTCTCCAAACGAGGATGTGGCAGGGTATGGGTTTGGGTGGTGGGGTGACAGCTCTGTCCCCAGCCTGTCTCACTTGAGCCAGGAATAGGGAGCTCCGCACTGGCTGCAGACCCTTGCAGACGCAGAGTTTCACTCCTCTGGAGTAGAAAGCCCACAAGAGATTGAGAGTTTATTAAGTTTGTAGGTAGCTCGGCTGGAAAGACAAAGAAGGCCTGCTAGGAAAGGAGTGACTGTTTCAAAGCTAAGGAAAAAAAAAAAAAAAAGAGCAGCATGCAGCATGACTGAGTTTGCTCTCTTAAGTTTCTCCGCTGTGAAAAAAAAGAAAAGCTCAGTCTCTCAAGCTTATCTCCTTCCCCCGGTACAGGGCTGTGTTAGGCAAAGCATTTCAGTATTCAACTTCCCTTGCAATTAATATTATTTTTCTGCTGAGTGGAACAGAAACCTTCCTGCTGGCTACTGCATAAAAGACACTGGGACTTGCACTTGGATGCAAGATTTTTTCCTAAGTCTGAGGCTAAATTAATGTATCCCAGGGTCCAGTTTGTAAAACAAGGATTTTACAAAACTTGATATGCTTAAGTGCTTTAGAGCTCTTTAACAATGCAAACGTTCTCCTTTGGTGCTATTCATGCAAACTGCAGTTGCTGGGCGGGTTGCGCTGTGGTGAAGCAGACAGAATGTTCAGAAGTTTGCTGTAACCCAGCTGGCGTGGGGACCAGTGCAGGGAAGATGTGCTGTCACAGGCTTGGGGGTGGCCTGGCACAGCCTTCCCAGAACCATGCAGCAGGGACAGCTGCAAATGACCATAAGCCTGCATTCTGAGCTGGGATGTGACTGCATGTAATATTTCATTTAATCACACAGTTATAACACCATGAACTCCAGCTCAGTGCTCTGTGGAGCCCATACTGGTAAAGCCTTTTGCTACAGCCCAGGATCGGGTTGGGGAAGGTCTGCACTGGGGACCGTGGTGCCTGTGGTGCAGGCACACCCCTCTGACACAGGCAAAACTAAACAGGTTGGGTGAAGAATGAGGAACACGTGATGTATTTTTTGAAAGGGCTTTTTCAGTCATTCCACATTAGGTTAATGGGGCATTTAAGAGAAATATTTTAAAAAATCATTATTCTTCTAAGTAAGGGGATACATGCCATGTCTCTGCTCTGGAGACCAGTGGTGCCAACTCTTTTTTTGCACCGACTCGTAGTTTTGGGATGCTTGAGGCAGGCAATATGGGCTCACGCATTTCCTTTCAGTCTCAGTCTGTTGGATATCTGCCCTGCAATATGGGCAGCAGTTGATCAAAGGTTTTGGTTTAGTTTCTTCTCAAAGTTATAGTGAATATTAAAAGTGGTTCAAATCACCTACCTGGTCTTTAGATTAAATAAATGCTTCCCATTCATATGCTCTAATTTCAATGAAAATACAGTATCTAAAAATACTGTAAAAGGTTTTCCGAAACCTTGTATCTGATACAAACAACCAGCTGCACTGGGATCACACAACAGTGAAGAACAGCTTCAAATACCAACACCAGCAACAGGAACCAATGGTGCTCACAGAAGGAGCTTTTCAATAGGATTTGTGGTTCGTGCTAAAGTAATCTAAACAGCTCTGCAATCACTGCTAGCTCTCATGACACTCAGAGGGAGAAATGACTTGCAGTATTCTCTCTTCACCAAGATGCCGCGTATGAGGCCAGTTTGCGGTGGGCAGCAGACACTACAGCTCTGTGTCTGGGCTTATATTCCAAGTTTTGGGAAAGCAGGGGGATGCTGTGGATGCAGCGTGATCTTGCCTGTCATCTTTGGCCCCTGCAGCTTCTCCCTGGAGCTCAAGCCTATATATTTAGGGTGTGTTTTTGTTATGAACCGGGGGAGATGTCACCCACTTGGGGATCCCCATCATGCCAGGCGGAGAGCCAGAGGGGAGCGACAGTCCTCAGCAACTGCTGGGAAAACCCAGTCTTGGCTACATGATCTGCAGTTTCCCTGAGCAATTCCTTCCTTCTCCAATGACTTCAGTGTGAGAAGAAAGAACTGATATTTTTCTCCATGATCACTCAGCATTCATTTATCTGCCACCCTGGCATTTTCTGGATGCTTCCTGCTCTCTGGCAGAGCAATAAACATTATTAGCACAGACAGCAAGGAGGCGAGGTCCTGGGGAGCATAGGCAGAGCTTTATGGTATGTTTACGAAAGGCGGCCAAAAAGCTGACAGCAGTACGTACAGAAATGCAACTGCCACAGCAGCGCTGCGCATGGCTGGGGGTTATGGTTGTCTGGAAAAAACGTGAAAACCTGCTATGATGTACCACAGGGATAATTCTTGCTTTGCAGTTTTTAAAGTACATCTTTC
This sequence comes from Pterocles gutturalis, assembly GCF_000699245.1. Classification (NCBI taxonomy): domain Eukaryota; kingdom Metazoa; phylum Chordata; class Aves; order Pterocliformes; family Pteroclidae; genus Pterocles; species Pterocles gutturalis. The sequence continues at coordinate 2,400 of NW_010143054.1, forward strand.
TTATCATGCCATTTGTAGTGAATGGGTATTCTGGGCTTGCTGAGGTCAGTAGGTTTGGTCCCTAAGCTTCGAATGAGAAGGTCTGGAGGGGTGGGATCCACCAGGACTGGCACATGCTTCACATCTGCCAGCATGTTTCCAGCCTCGCTCCCTCCTGCGATGCTTTCCTCCTCCTCTGGAGACTGTGTGTCTTGGCAGTGCCATTTCCCCATCTGATCCTTATCTCACTCTTGGCTGCCGGACTTGCAGGGTGTGAGGGCATGTTCCTGCTCCGCAGCTGAACAACAGATCTCAGGGCTGAGCCGCAGGAATGTGCCTCCTGAAGAGCTCGGCGTTTGAAACGACGTTCGGTAACACAACCCGGCTGGGATTGCTGAAAAAGTTACTCGCTAATTCAGGGCTGGGGCAACTAAAAAAGGCTATAAAACCACAAACAAAAATAAAAATATAAGAGAGAGAAGTCCACCCTGGAAAAAGGAAGACACGGTGTTCAGCAATGCTCATCACACACTTGAGCACATTTTCTCTAATTACAATTGACCCTCAGGAAGGCATTCAGAAGACCAAAACAACCCAGCTCAATTCAGTTATTAATGAGAATTAAATCCAAGAGCAGGCACTGGTGTTACAGCTGGCTGGGGTGGGGCCAGCTCACCAGGCACCTGTTTGTTGTGTGCTGCTTTACAGCCCAGAGAGCTTTGTCCTTACAACACCAGGCTGCACACGTTTTCTTTTATGCTATCCCAACCCTGGGAGGGGGGGGGGGGGTCGCTGGCAATGCCGGTCAGCACTGGTGGTCACCCCATGGGTCCTGTTTCCTGCACGTTTTAGGGATGCCTCCAGCGTGGCAGCCTGCAGCATCCTGGGGTGCTCCCCTGCACCCTTCCATTGGGTGGCCAGTCCCTGCAGCCCTCCTCCCACAGCCCACCCTGCCCACAGCGTCCTCTCGCTGGGGAGGTTGGCCGAGATCCGTAATTTTGAGCTGTGATGGGAACTGGAGCTGTGAATTCACACACAGGCGGGTTTATCCCTGAGCCCGTGCTTTGCAGGTTGAGGACACAACCTCGCAGCCAACAGGTGCCTTAGTTGGGCATGAGGAGCCACCTGAGCCCTGGCATAGCCCGAATTCAGTCCTTTTCTGGTCTGCCCAGCTCTGAGGATGGCAGCCTCCATCCCTAAATCAGCCGAGGGGTGAGGGGGGAGCTCCCCACAGCGCTGCAGCCTGCCTGGTGCCGAGGGATCGGCAGGAGAGCAGGGAGGAGCCCATGGGATCTGCCTTGCTTTCCCTTTGCTCGGCTCACTGCACTGCGATTTTAAACTTGGTTATATTGTTTGTAAGAGGAGAGTTTATAAATGCTTGTCACCAGGAGAACAAAGTTACATAATTAAACAATTTACCAGAGAGTCTGTGGCTTCAGTGCAATTCTCTGGGGGGATTCAATAGTCCAGTAAAAATACTGGGTGATACCATAAATATTGTAAATGGCTCTAGATGGTTTCCAAGGGCTATGTCAACTGTTTATTGCATTTGAAGAGAAAAGAATAAGCGAAATCACAGGGAAGATAAAATTTAAATAAATAAAATAATGGGAAAAATAAAGCAAAAATATTTTCTTTTGTATTTGGAAAGCTCTGGAGGGTGTTTTTGGCCAGCATGAGAGAAAATCATCATATTTACCAGAATAATGAACCAAGGGCATGTGTGCACTTGCTCATAGGTTAAAGATATGTGTCTGTGCAAAATCTGCCCCGAACACGGTGAAAACCTCTGTTTATTTTATTGATTGTGGCATTTGCAAATTCCAGACATGGAGCCCAGGAACACACAAACACATTTGTCGGTCCCAGCCGCCCCTGCCACAACAAGGGCAGCCGGAGGAGAATGCCACGAGCGGGCAGGTTTGTGGGATGGATTACCTGTATCATTGAGAACGTGGGAAGGTTGTTTAAAAGTTGTTTCTGAAGCAAGATAAATATTTGCCAGGCATGATCCCACCATGCAATGACAAGTAAGCTGTATGGAATGTGTTAATAAAATATAAATGTTCTGAAAAGGAAACAAATGTTGCAGATGAGAAAACAAGGACAAAATGGACTTGTGGCACCTCCAAAGGCAACAACTGAAAACATATTTACATGGACCGGGCTGAAGTCTTTTGTATCTTCCCAGGAATGTAAATTGCAGTGCAGTATGTGCAGATCACCCTGTAGGGTGGTGGGTTTCAGCATGCCATCAAAACCCAAATACTGCTCCCAAGACAATGAGGTGTGTCCATCTTTTACTATTGCGGAGATTTGGGGCTTGGCTGCTGGAGGAGGGGGGGAGTCACCTGTCACCGCATGCGTGGCCTGTGCCAGCACTTGGGGCAACAGCTTTGGTGCTGCCCAGAGAGGGTGCCTGGGGTCACGCCGTGCCCTGTTGCAGGCTGGCAATCCCCTACACCCCATGGAGAAAACCCTTCTCCTCTCCCACCACGGGCTGGGCAGCTGCAGGGGATCTGCACAGCCTCTAGCAAGGGCTTCTGCCATATGGAGCACCAACAGCCAGTGGTGGAGCTGGCTGTCATGTCCGGGGGGCGATGCCCCAGTGGTGATGCCCCAATGGAGGAGTCCCCATGGTGATGCCTCACTGATGGAGCATCCTGGCGGTGATGCCCCGGGGGTGGTGTCCTGGGGGTGATGCCCTGGCAGGCGGCTCTGAGGTGGTGCTGGGAGCAGCTTGGGGGGACCCCAGTCACCACCTTGGGAAGACGTGCATGGAGCAGCTGGCCTGCAGGCCCTGGGGCAGCTGCGGGTCCCACTCTTGCTCTGGCAGGAACACAGGAGAACGCCCCAGCTGGGGCTGGGGAAGGCTCAGGCACAAGTCCCACCATCCTGCAGCTACTCAGGAACTCCCAGCACTGCACAGGCAGGCAGAGGGCAGCAGGACTTATGCAGGGAAGCACAAAGAGAGGTTTTGGAAGAGGCAGCACCGGAAGC